>NC_084618.1:40002840-40007840 GCF_033978795.1 Nerophis ophidion
TATATAGTTGTATATGTATGTGTGTGTGTATGTATGTGTGTATGTATATATGTATATATGTCTATGTATATTTCTGGGATACGCTCTGGGCATGCTGGTCAATCGGGGTCGGCGCCTCAGGCTACTGCATCCGGGCTGCATGTCTGGGGCCCCTGGGTCCCGCCGTCCATCCCTTCCAGGTGTCCTTCTTGGTTGGGGCTGGCTGGGTCTAGCCCCCTCATCCATTGTGGTAGCTTGGTGCTGCAGGGTATTCCGAATTGCTGCGAGCCAGCCAGCTGCTGGGGTAGTGAGGTTGTGTGTCAGCCTGTCTGTGAGCTTATTTACTTATTTATTTATTTATTTATTTTTTTTGTGTGTATATATGTATGCGGAGGTATGTGTGTATATGTATGTATGTATGTATATATGTGTATGTGTGCATGTATGTATAGATATGTGTGTATATGTGGGTATATATATGTATGTATGTGTATGTATATATGTGTATGTGTGCATGTATGTATATATATGTGTGTATATATATGTATGTATGTGTATGTATATATGTGTATGTGTGCATGTATGTATATATATGTGTATATGTGAGTGTGTATATATATGTATGTGTGTGTATGTATGTGTATGTGTGTATGTATGAGTATATATACGTATATGTATGTATGTGTGTATGTGTGTGTATTTATGTGTGTATATGTGTATGGATGTGTATGTATGTATGTGTATATATATGTATATGTACGTGTATGTGTATGTATGTGTGTGTGTGTATGTATGTGTATGTGTGTATGTATGAGTATATATACGTATATGTATGTAAGTGTGTATTTGTGTGTAAATGTGTGTGGATGTGTATGTATGTATGTGTATATATATGTATATGTACGTGTATGTGTATGTATGTGTATATGTATATATATGTGTATGTATGTGTATGTATATATATGTGTATATGTTTATATATATATATATATATATATAATTTAATGTATTTATTTATTTTTATTTTTTTTTCCTTTTCTCCCCTCCCTCAGGGTGGGACTTTGACAGGGCGGTTGCTGGTTGCTCCATCTCCATCGTTGGGGTCCCTGCGCTGGGTGGTCCTGTGACGGCCGGCTCGGGTGGGGTGGCCTGGTGTGGGCCGCGCCGTGCTCCCCGGGGGTGCGGGTGGGGTCGGGGGGGGGGGGGGGGGGGGTGCTGGTGGGGCGGGGATGGTCTTCCCGTCCGGCTGCGGGGAGTCTCTGGGTTCCCTCGGGCGGGGCGTCCCATCTTTCTGCCCGTGTGGGGGGTTCTCTCTCGCTGGCTTGGGGTCTGGCCGTCCGCTGCTTCTCTCGTGCCCTGTCCTCTGCCGGGCGCGTCTGTCTGCGGCCTGCTGCCGGCTCTTCCGGGCGGCGCGACGGGTTCCCGCCGCCGGCCGGCCTGGCTGCGTAGGGCGGGTGGTCCCTGGTTCCCTGGGCGCCACACCTGCTGTTTGGGTTGGGCTCTCTGGGCGGCTGGGTCCGCACTCTGGCTCCCACGCACACTAGGGGTCAAATATATTGTACATACAAACACACATATACTCACACACACACACCGTTACTCATACATACAAACGTCCATACATTGGTACCCACGCTCCCACATACATACACAAATACATTACATATCTACATACTCCAAGTCTGTCCATCCACACGCACATTCACGGTACAAACATACACATACTGTACATATACATTCACTGGACAAACAAACATACACATACTGTACATATACATTTACTGTACAAACATTCATATACACATTCTGTTCATATACAAGTACATATACATACATACACTCATGCACATAATCATGTTTCATCAAACATATATCAATGCTGTTGCCCTAGGGTAAACTGGGTAACACAAGGCATATTGACAGAGTTTAAACCATTGTTACTATAACAATCTACAAGATTAATATAGGTTGCCTCTCTCTCTTCCCTTTCATCTTTCGGTATTCCTTCTTCTTTTTTTTTTTTTTTTTTTAATTTATTTTTATTTTTTTCATTATCTTTCTAGCTTTCATTATGTATACGTATCGTTGCATTTGAACAACTTTATTGTTGATAATGGAGGTAATCTATTGGTTTTGTTCGTGATCAATAGCGCTTTTTCTATTGGTATTTGTATTGCTCCAGTTTTAGTGTAAAAATGCTCATTGTCATTACTATATTGTTTATTTCACTAACTGCCTATTTGTTGTCACTTTTACGATCGAATTTGTACATATTATGTGTGTGTTGGTGTTGTTCTATTGTTGTTGTTGTTGTTTTTTTATTTGCTGTTGTTGTTTTTGTCTCTCTGTCTGATCCCCCTCTTGTCCCCACGGTTTCCCCTTCTGTCTTCCTTTTTTTCTCTTTCTATCCCCTCCTGCTCTGGCCCGGCTGCACCAAATGATAATATAAATACATTTAATAAAGTCACATTCAAATAAGACAACAAGAGAAGTATCTTACACTTCTCTTTTGTAAAGTAAATCTGAACAGCCAATATGGGCATCTACATCAACTATATGATTTGGCTGAGAAGCTGGACAGGACAAAAGAATAAATAAAAAAATAAAAAAAGAGATGTATGGATAACCTGCAGATGCATTTGCAACTATAAAGTCAACAAAATCACAAAGGTGAGTTTTTTTGATGTTGACTGCCAGCTAATCGATGCTAACATGCTACGCTAATCGATGCTAACATGCTATTTACCGGCGGTACTAAAGCAGATATGGCACAGAGATGTATGGATAACCTGCAGATGCATTTGCAACTATATTACGTTTCCTTCCACCCACATTTAATGCGACAAAACACTTACCAATCGACAGATTTAAGTTGCTCCAGTGTCACATTTTACCGGCGATGCTAACGCAGCTATTCGGCCATGCTATGGCTATGAATAGCGTCAATAGCTATTCGCTCAATAGCTTCAGTTTATTCTTCAATACTTTCATACTCCAACGATCTGTTTCAATACATGCGTAATCTGTTGAATCGCTTAAGCCGCTAAAAACCGAGTCTGAATCCGAGCTATTGTCGCTATATCTTGCTGTGGTATTCGCCATTGTTTGTTTGTATTGGCAGCACTGTATAACGTCACAGGAAAATGGACAGTGTCTTGGCAGAGAACGAAAAAAGTCACTTTAAAGCTTTTTTTAGGGATATTCCGGGACCGGTAAAATTTTGAAAAAAAATGTAAAAGATACAACAAGCCACTGGGAACTGATTTTTATTGTTTTTAACCCTTTTGAAATTGTGATAATGTTCCCCTTTAACCCTAAGGCCGAGGTCCATTGGTAGGCTGCAAGTGCCCCCTAGGGTTTAGCTACAGTACAACCCGTAAAATATTTTGCCATTTTTCCAATGTAAAATTTGATGGCAAATTATACTATTCAATTTTAAAATGTATGCAATTTCATGTAGTACATATATTTGTTGTCAAAATGGTAATAATAATTACATTTAGTAAGAAAATCTAAAGTACTTTATTAATTGTTATTATTAATTATTATTATTTTTCAGGCCGTACAAAACTAAAGTGGTGAGCCAGATCCGGCCCCAGGCCATGAGTTTGACCCATGTGATGTAATGATTAACCAACCAACCATATGGTTGTAATGATTATAACAACTTTAAAGAGATCTATTTTGCACGTTGGCACATTTTGACTGAAGCCCATAGGGGCCGTCACAAATACAGTCATTTAGATATGTGTCACAGTGCACATTGTGCTCCCTTATGGCTTGTTGCACACCAAGATGAAAAGCAGTCTCAAATTGCATAGTTTGTGTTACACATAATCATGGTCAACTTCTAAATGGCCCATTAAAGTGAATGTGCTGCAATGACTTCCTGCACCGCCTGTATCTCTACTTTGCTCTATGTAATCTAAATCTGCTACTGGCATAGCAATGATATCATTTAAATTCAATGTGCATTGATTCAGAGCAGCAGAATTGTTTGGGGAAAAAAAACCATCCATAGGTGGAAATATGAAAGCTTTGCTCTCATCTTGATAGGTATAAAAATGGCGCTGTTTGAGGTCAGGATTTGACTGAATTTCTCAGTATCAGGATGATATGTAGAAGCTTGAAAGTATGTATTATCTTGTGCTGCAAACTAAAAAGTTCACTTTGTTAAATGTCACAACAGTTGATGTTTTGGGTCAAGTTGGGTGTTTGTTGACAACCAGCCAGGAAAGAGCCAATCATACTCCAATTTAAATCATAGCACACAACACACAACTTGTACACATATGGAAACAAAGATATGTTTTATTCAGAAGAATACAGCAGCCAACAGGAAATGCAAATGAAGAACTGTTCCCCCCACTGCATACGGCGAGATGGATCGTTTTGTAATGGAGTTTGTTTCTTGTTTTGGGGGCACTTTTGCATGGCATTATTCAAATGGATAGTGCACTCAGTGAGTATGGAGTGCAAATATTAATGCAAGACATTGGTGTTGGTGCAAAATGGTTAATTAGTTTGAAAAAGTGTACCACAGTGTGTTTTTTCTGTATATGCACTACAGTAGACTTAACTCACAAACCTTAAGGACCGTCTAGAATAGACACCGATAATTGTTTTGATTGTTTACTTTGACCATAGCGTCAATGAATTGATTAACGTGGACCCCGACTTAAACAAGTTGAAAAACATATTCGGGTGTTACCATTTAGTGGTCAATTGTACGGAATATGTACTGAACTGTGCAATCTACTAATAAAAGTTTCAATCAATCCATCAAAGTCTGATCGTTGCTATCGATAGCTCTCTTGAAACAAGTTTGTACGGCAGCAGTACAAGTTGCAAACACAATTGCAGAAAACATTCAAATGCAATGGAACAATTCCTAATCAGTGCGTAGATGAATAAAATGAACCCTGCCAGGTCAATAAGAATAATGCAAATTCAACTCAACTTATAACAAACACTTGAATATGGTTTTGACACTTACTGGCCAAATTCATTGCATGTTGTGC
>NC_084618.1:40012840-40075340 GCF_033978795.1 Nerophis ophidion
GCGGAGATGAAAGAAGGCCGTTTTAGTAACGCTTTTAATGTGTGCCTCAAAGGAGAGAGTTGGGTCGAAGATAATACCCAGATTCTTTACCGTGTCGCCTTGTTTAATTGTTTGGTTGTCAAATGTTAGAGTTGTATTATTAAATAGAGTTCGGTGTCTAGCAGGACCGATAATCAGCATTTCCGTTTTTTTGGCGTTGAGTTGCAAAAAGTTAGCGGACATCCATTGTTTAATTTCATTAAGACACGCCTCCAGCTGACTACAATCCGGCATGTTGGTCAGCTTTAGGGGCATGTAGAGTTGGGTATCATCAGCATAACAGTGAAAGCTAACACCGTATTTGCGTATGATGTCACCTAGCGGCAGCATGTAGATGCTGAAGAGTGCAGGGCCAAGGACCGAACCCTGGGGAACTCCACACGTTACCTTAACGTAGTCCGAGGTCACATTGTTATGGGAGACACACTGCATCCTATCAGTAAGATAAGAGTTAAACCAAGACAGTGCTAAGTCTGACATACCAATTCATGTTTTGATACGTTCTAATAAAATATTATGATCGACAGTATCGAAAGCAGCGCTAAGATCGAGGAGCAGCAACATAGATGACGCATCAGAATCCATCGTTAGCAATAATTCATTAGTCATTTTTGCGAGGGCTGTCCCCGTCGAGTGATTTGCCCTGAAACCGGATTGAAAGGTTTCACATAGATTGTTAGACGCTAAGTGTTCATTTAACTGCTCCGCAACAATTTTTTCGAGGATTTTTGAAATAAAGGGAAGGTGAGACACCGGTCGGTAGTTTACCATGAGGTCAGGATCGAGGTTAGGTCTTTTAAGAAGAGGATGAATAACCGCTTTTTTGAATGCTAGGGGAACAATGCCCGAGGAAAGTGATAAGTTTATAATATTTAGCACTGATGGACCTAATAATACAAAGAGCTCCTTGATCAGTTTCCCAGGAAGAGGGTCAAGTAAACATGTTGTTTGTTTTATTCCATTTACACGTTGTAACAATTCCTCTAATGTTATTTCCTCAAAACGAGAGAAACTATTTTGGAGGGCAGTATCCGCCGTATATACAATCGTGTCAGTGTTAATAGAACCCCGTTGTAGCTGGGACGCATTGTCTTTAATCTCCTTTCTAATGACTTCAATTTTCTTACTAAAGAATTGCATAAAGTCATCAGCTGAGTGGGTGGAGCTACTGGAAGGAGTCCCTTGTTGGGTTAGCGATGCTACCGTACTAAACAAAAATTTAGGATCGTTTTTATTACGGTGGATGAGATTTGAGTAATAATTGGCTTTAGCTAAGGTAAGCATGCGTTTATAAGTTATTAAACCATCACTCCATGCTTGATGGTGCACCTCAAGTTTAGTCGTGCGCCATTTGCGTTCCAGCTTTCTGCATAATAATTTCTGAGCTCTAGTTTCTTCTGTAAACCACGGGGTGCGCTTTTTGGAGCCTTTTTTAACTTTAGCGGTGCTATGTTATCAATGGTTTCGCGCAGGGCGTCGTTAAAGTTGTTAGTGAGGTTATCAATAGAGCCCACATATTTTGGGAATGGTGCCATTACCGAGGGCAGTAGGTCAGCAAGAGTTGTCGTTGTGGCCGTATTAATGTTGCGGCTGCTATAGCAGTTATTATTATTATTAGTTTGACGAACATGCGTCTGAACCTCGAATTTTATAAGGTAATGATCGGACAATACTTTAGTATACGGGAGTATCGTAACTTTGGAAGCGGTGATACCCCTGACAAGTAAGCCTTTAAATCGTCCTTTCTCCATGCCAGGCAGGATATGATGCAAATTATAAAAAAAACAACAACAGCAAAAAAAATTAAACTTGAACACCTATTGTATTGTGATTGTTAGGAGCGCCAACAAAAATGATTTTGGTGGCATGGGTTTGACAGTGAACACATTAACTTCAAAGGTTTGTAATTGATCGCTCTGTCATTGGTTTTAGTGGTAATTTATCTTCCTCAGATCAGGTTTTCACATGTACTTAAAATGCAGACATGGTTAAGGTTGCACAGTCCTTTCATTCAAACTACAGGAATCAATGGGGGCCACGGCTTCAACCAGCCACCATGACATAATGCAGGAAATGAGCTGTTTGCTCTCAACTTTAATTCATTTATTAATTAATTATCTAGAGATAACAGCGCTCTACTTTGCATTGTGCAAGAGACCGGCTTTTTGCTTAAAGATGACAAGCCAATCACCCACTGACATGCACCGGACGAGACAACCATTCAACGTTCACCCCTATGGGAAATTTGGGGCTCCCAATTAACTCTAACTCGGGTGGTAAATTGAAAGCCTCCCACGAGTTAATAACTTCTATCAAGCAACTGACCCAAAATAACATCAAGCGTGAACAGTACTTTAGGCAAGCCCGGAAAAGTCTGCTCACTTTCTGAGGCGTCAATCAAGCCACCACTTCCTGTCAGCTGTCACATGAAATTTTTATCACCAAGCACAGCTGTGCATGAATTTGGAAAGGATTACTTCAAATGTATATTTTACTGCTATCCACTGTGTTCGCAGAAATATTACTAGAATTATCATGATAGTACACCTATTAGTTGGACAATAATGTCTGTGTGCTGTTGTATTTTCGTAAGACAATTACTTGTTTTCAATCTTTCACTGACTACTAGGTCTGTTTTCGACTAAATACTGTCAGTTATTTGGTGACGGACCCCGAGATGCAGAGATGGAGGCAGGCATGGAATGAGAAAACATGATTTAATTAAATACTAAGACAAAAAAAAACCCATAAGGGTACAAAAACAAAGCACGCACGAGGCGGATAATCCAACTAAAGGAGCTAGCCTTGGAGCTAGAAAATAACGAACAGCAGCTTACCGTGGAAGCTAGCGGGTAGCGAACAGGCAAACAGAAGTCGTACTTGTATAATGAAAAATAAAACGGAAGCAGGGAACAAAAAACAGTAAACTACAAACATCAACTGAATATAGCTTACCGCTACGCTGCTAAGACAAGGTACGACACGACAGGAGCGATAACACATCACAAGAGCGACTAGACGTGACATCGACAAGACAATACAATGATCCAGCCACTGACACAAGACAAAGCAAGTACACATAGGAGCGGGCTGATTGGCAAGAGGTGTGGCCAGGTGCCAATCAGCCGTAGCTGAAGGGAAACACAGCACTCAGGGAACAAGACAGGAAGCTGACAAAATAAGAGCACTTGACAGGAACTAAGGACAGGAAATACTAAACACAGAGGAGAAACTAAAACACAAACAAACTGTCAGTGGCAAGCCTGACAAATACATTCATTCTTGAATCTGTTTCGTTACTTTTTGTCCGTCCTCAACGATCAGTAAGATTTAGGGTGTTCTTTTTGAGAGAAATATGTACCGTATTTTCCGGATTATAAGTCGCAGTTTTTTTTCATAGTTTGGCAGGGGGTGCGACTTATTCTCAGGAGTGACTTATGTGTGAAATGATCAATCAATCAATCAATGTTTATTTCTATAGCCCTAAATCACAAGTGCCTCAAACGGCTGCACAAACCACAACGACATCCTCGGTAGGGCCCACATAAGGGCAAGGAAAAACTCACCCCAGTGGGACGTCGACCATGATGACTATGAGAAACCTTGGAGAGGACCACATATGTGTGCAACACCCCCTCCCCCCTCCCTCCCAGGGGGCCGAAAGCAATGGATGTCAAGCGGCTCTAACATGATATAGTGAAAGTTCAATCCATAGTGGATCTAACGTAGCCATGAGAATCAAGTCCAAAGTGGATCCAATATAGTAGCGAGAGTCCCATCCAAAGTGGAGCCACCAGGACAACATCCCAAGCGGAGGCGGATCAGCAGCGCAGAGATGTCCCCAACCAATACACAGGCGAGCGGTCCATCTTGGGTCCCGACTCTGGACGAGCGGTCCATCCTGGGTCCCGATTTTGGACAGCCAGTACTTCATCCATGGCCTCCGGATGATTTACACATTACTGTAAAATATAAAATAATATTATTTAGCTCATTCACGTAAGAGACTAGACGTATAAGATTCCATGGGATTTAGCAATTAGGAGTGACAGATTGTTTGGTAAACATATAGCATGTTCTATATGTTATAGTTATTTGAATGACTCTTACCATAATATGTTACGTTAACATACCAGGCACCTTCTCAGTTGGTTATTTATGCATCATATAACGTACACTTATTCAGCCTGTTGTTCACTATTCTTGGCAACACTAAATTGGCCTTAGTGTGTGAATAAGAGTGTGAATGTTGTCCGTCTATCTGTGTTGGCCCTGTGATGAGGGGGTGACTTGTCCAGGGTGTATGATGCCTTCCGCCCGGTTGTAGCTGAGATAGGCCCCAGCGCCCCCCGCGACCCCAAAAAAGTGAATATGCGGTAGAAAATGGATGGATGGATGCCTTTCAAATGTCTATTCTTGGTGTTGGGTTTTATCAAATAAATTTCCCCCCAAAATGCAACTTATACTCCAGTGCGACTTATATATATATTTTTTTTTCCTTCTTAATTATGCATTTTTGGCAGGTGCGACTTATACTCCGAAAAATATGGTAGTAGTGTACTGACTGGTCACTATGTGGCATTAATGTTAAGATCCGTACTCCGATCTTCCCATATTATAGTTTGTTGCATTTTTATTCACTCCGTCGTTCTACCCTCATACTTCCTGTTTAGTCATTACCATGGTTACTCATCAGTTCACCTGCTGCTCACGCCCAGCACACCTGCTACAGATAATCACCATCATTTTATAAGCCGTCCTCTTTTGTTTGTTCAGCCTGGGTTCATGATTTGCTTTTCACGCAACTAGTTACGCCTGCACTCTATATCGTATGTATATTCTCGCTAAGCTTTTCACGCTAGCCATTCATTGTTCATTCCAGTTCTCATGCTGAAGTTTTTGTTTTACTGTTTTATGTGCCTACGTGCCAGTTTATTTCTCATTGTTGTATATCCTAGCTTTTATACTAGCGTCCTTTGTTTGTTTTATTATACTAGCTCTAGCATTTTTGTTTATATAGCTCTTTTTGTTATTTGAATAAATTGTGTATATCTTACCTTTGCTGTGTTCACTTGACGCATCCTCGAGGGAATCGAACCCGGCATCGCAATGCCGAACAGACGTAACAATTAACGTCACATGGTTGTGCTCTCTTACCTTTATGCAACTATTCCTATGTTAATTAAAGGTACTTGTAAAAGGAATAGAGTCTGTCATTTAAGTGAACCAAACAGATATATCGATTGCTATTTTTGTTTCCCCTGAAAAAAGGTTAAACCACAGTTAGTGAGGTTGTCGGACCTAAATAAATAGAAATAGTAAGTCGTACCAATTTTTTGTGTGTAAACCTGCGCAAGGACCATTACCTTTTTCAACGGAGCGAGGTTATACGTCTCGGCGGCGTGTTAAATTTCAGGCAGAGGTTCATTTTGGCCAAGGGCGGTATTCGGCCAGCCTGAGGCGCGCGATGGCACGGCGAGCTCCGTGTCTGACAGCATGGCGTCGTTAAGAGAATCTATCACAAATCAGATGTAAAAACATATTTCCAACACTTTTTGTAAAATATTCTTGAAACACGCCAACTAACTTTAGAGAGTTGGCGTCACACCGGAAAGCAGAGACTTCTATGAGAAAGTTTAAAGGGACAGCCTTTTTTTTGGTTTTATTATTATTTCATTTATTTATTTATTTTTATTATCTCTCTAGCTATCATTATGTATACGTGTTGTTACATTTGAACAACTGTATTGTTGAAAATAGAGGTAAACTATTGGTATTGTTCTTGATCAATAGCGCTTTTTCTATTGGTATTTGTATTCCTCCAATTTTGGTGTAAAATGCTCATTGTCATGTCTATATTATTATTTATTTCACTAACTGCTTGTTTGCTATCACTTTTATGATAATATTTGTACATATTGTATGTGCTGGTGTTGTTCTATTGTCGTTATTGTTGTGTTTGCTGTTGTTGTTTTTGTCTCTCTGTATAATCCCCCTCTTATTCCCACAATTTTCCCCTCTGTCTTCCTTTTTTTGTCTATCTATCCCCTCCGGTATAAAAAGAGCTTCCCATAAAATGCTCAGTCTTTCACAAGAAAGGATGGGGCGAGGTACACCCCTTTGTCCACAACTGCGTGAGCAAAAAGTTATAAACAGTTTAAGAACAACGTTTTTAAAGTGCAATTGCAAGAAATTTACAGATTTCGACATGTACGGTCCCTAATATCATCAAAAGGTTCAGAGAATCTGGAGAAATCACTCCACGTAAGCGGCATGGCCGGAAACCAACATTGAATGACCGTGACCTTCGATCCCTCAGACGGCACTGTATCAAAAACCAACATCAATCTCTAAAGGATATCACCACCTGGGCTCAGGAACACTTCAGAAAACCACTGTCACTAAAAAAAGTTTGTTGCTACATCTGTAAGTGCAAGTTAAAGCTCTATTATGCAAAGCAAAAGCCATTTATCAACAACATCAAGAAATGCTGCCGGCTTCTCTGGGCCTGACACCATCTAAGATGGACTGATGCAAAGTGAAAAGTGTTCTGTGGTCTGACGAGTCCACATTTCAAATTGTTTTTGGAAATATTCAACATCGTGTCATCCGGACCTGTACAAAAACAAGGATCTGTGATGGTATGGGGGTGCATTAATGCCCAAGGCATGGGTAACTTACACATCTGTGAAGGCACTATTAATGCTGAAAGGTACATACAGGTTTTGGAACAACATTTGCTGCCATCCAAGCGTCGTCTTTTTCATGGACGCCCCTGCTTATTTCAGCAAGACAATGCCAAGCCACATACAGCACGTTTTACAACAGCGTGGCTTTGTAAAAAAAGAGTGTGGGTACTTTCCTGGCCTGCCTGCAGTTCAGACTTGTCTCCCATCGAAAATGTGTGGCGCATTATGAAGCGTAAAATACGACAGCGGAGACCCCGGACTGTTGAACGACTGAAGCTCTACATAAAACAAGAATGGGAAGGAATTCCACTTTTAAAGCTTCAACAATTAGTTTCCTCAGTTCCCAAAAGTTTGTTGAGTGTTTTTAAAAGAAAAGGTGATGTAACACAGTGGTGAACATGCCCTTTCCCAACTACTTTGGCACGTTTTGCAGCCAAGAAATTCTAAGGTAATTATTATTTGCAAAAAAAATTAAGTTTATGAGTTTGAACATCAAATATGTTGTCTTTGGCAAGGGGGTTTGTACGTATTGTACTTCCTTTTTACTCTAGCTGTTTCTCTTTGTGTTCAATATAACCAAACTATCAAGTACCTCAATAAATAATAGTTAATTTGGTCCCCAAAACACAACATTGAATGACAGAGCATGATTGAGTTTCTCAGCCTTGAATTTAAATGTTCCTGGAAGACACGGCCAATACAAATCAAGTTCCCCTTCCCTTGAGGGCTTGCCTCGACTGGATGTGACTCAGCTTCATATTTTAGTCATTTGTCTTTCTGATGGAAACATTATTTTTCTTAGAACGGGAAAAACTTTGAGGTACTTCAATCAGTAACTCTTACTTCTCTCTGGCCTGTGTACTCTCATCCTATTGTATCTCTGGTAGTGCAATATGGTTTCCTTTTAGTCTTCTTCAAACAAAAACTGTGGTCCAGAAGTTAAACCTTGGGTCTAATATGCTTAAGTATACGCCTAAGCCAGGCCAAAGTCTTCGGAAGTAATGCATCCACAAGCAATGTTGGCGGTCACCCTTTAAACCTGTTCGATATAATCTTCCGTGCTTGAAGTCTTGGATTGAGCGTCAGGGGTTACTGATAGAGTAACCCCGTGATCTCCCTCAAATACTGGCAACTACTTTGTTCTATCTGCAGATGGTGGACCAGAGGTTCTGTCCAAGGGCTTAGTAGCAGAATTGCGTTTGAGAAAAATATCTAACTACAGGAAATGAGCATTGAAGATAAAATATGTTCTTTGTTGTGTAGACTTGAATGTTGTCTGTCTAGCTGTGTTGGCCCTGCGATGAGGTGGGGACTTGTCCAGGGTGTATCACACCTTCTGCCCGATTGTAGCCTAGATAGGGTCCGCAACCCCTAAGGGGACAAGCGGTAGAAAATGGATGGATGGATGGATATGTATGAAGGCACATTCAATAGGAGCCTCATATCAAAGTAGTTAGATGTTAAAATACGTTTCTGGGATTATGGCAGCTCAGTGAAAATACAATGTCAGAAAAATTGTATGTAAATTATCAAAAAACTTTCCGTTTTCTGAGTTCCCAGTAAACAGACAAGAGGTTGTCTTTGTTGTACCAAGCTTAAGGCTTTTAAAATTCCAATGTGTATGATGGGAGGAGACGGGAGTGGTTATCCATTTTGATCCAAGACCTGCCCAAGCTCGATCCAGGACCAGTCCAAGCCCGAGGCATCTTATTCTTTTGTGATAAAGTGACCGAAAACCAATGGCTGTTTACATACCCCCCATTCCTTCAGAAACCACTGTTGTTTTATAAACAGGGAATATCCAAATAAAAGAGGAGACGTGAACCTTTTTCCATTAGAGTGTGGGTGACACTGTAAGAGGTTACAGGTCGACACGTTTCTCCTCAAATTGAGCAAAATTTAATCCTGTCTCTGTTTCCTTGCTTCTTGACTTTTTTAATAGATGTCATCGATGTTTGAACCTGACATACAATGTCGAGCATCACTGCATCCAAGAACCATCGGAAAGAGCTCGTTAAGAAATGTGATTAAGGTCAAGAATCATTTCTGTCTGTTATTGTTAAATTTAGATAACCTGTACAATTTTTAGTCTTAAGCGTACGCTATAGTCACGCTTCGGTATGTACTGTACATTGTTTTTAGGGTCACATGGTCCGGTTCTTCCATACAGTAAGGGAACAAAACATAAAACTCCTTAGCTTAGAAATTAAATATGCCAGGAATAAATCAAATTACAGTGGAATCTTGATTTAGGAACCCCTCATTTTACAAACTTTGCGGTTTACGAACTACATACCGAATACAAATATGCTTCGTTGTACGAACCTTGTCTCAGTGGTTAAACATTTCTTTCACTCCTTGTGTGCCTCACTGTGTTGCCATTTTGTGACTGGCAGCATCTCCATGATGGGCGGGCTAATCGGTCTTCGATCCCGTTCAGTCAGCACAGCAGTGCTGTCGTTAGCTGCTGTGCTAATTGCCGCTATGTGCGCTTTTTAAGTGTTTTTCAACCTTTTAACAAGATTTTTCTAGTTTGGCTAGCACAATGAGTCCAAAGAAAGCAATGGACAATCTATGTGTTGATGGAAATACTCAGAAAGTATTCATACAGTAGCTCCCCCGCCCTTCTGTTGCACACCAAGTAGGGATGGGAATCTAAAACTGGCTCTTGTTCAGAACCAATTACCAGTTTATCAATTCCTTAACATTTTGTCAACCGATTTCATTAACTGTTCTTCCGCGTGATGTGATATGGTGGCACCGGGCAGAAGAAGCGCTACGAAGTTTGCTGCCATTTTACAAGACAAGTTTGCAACAGCCCTAGTTGTAGTAATTCCAAGATAGCCATTTCATCAAGAATAGGACATGTGAGCAATATGCTGAAACATTTGAAAATACAACATGCAATGAATGTCGCGTTTTTGAATCGCACCAATCTCACCTGCAGCAGTCATCTGACATAAATACAACAGGTACTAATACGGTTGATAATGTTAACACTATTACCTGCTAAATTGAAATGCACAACAGTAATAGCTCCAGTTCACGTCTGCCGCTAGCTATCACGGCGGGAGAGAAGAGTACCACTCGGCCAGGAACGACGAATGTCACAACCAGTGACTAAGTTTATGGGCAAACGCTTACAAAATTTTGCCATATAGATGCTCCTTTTTTCGGTAGGTGTATGTTCAATCGTATATAGTCAGAGAAAAGTTGCATGTTTTCCTCGAGCATTTTCACTTATACAGATGGAGCTCATAAAAGGTGAATATCATCTAAAACTTAATTTATGTTAGCAATTCAAATGGGAAACTAATAACTTATATAAACTCATTACATGCAAAGTGACATATCAATACTTTATTAGGATTTTGATGATCATGGCTTACAGTTTTTGAAAACCAAACATTTTTTGAGATTTTCAATTCAAGTTTTTCATAAACCGTAAGAAAAAAACATTTCAAAAGAAGGATTGAAATACCTTGTGTTACATGTTATGAGCTTGTCATATTAGTTTCTCTTTGTAAATCTGTCACGCCTATAGTTTATGTTTTGTTTTGGTCATGCTATGTTTAGTTTTTTGGACATTTAGTTCTGTTTTGCATTTCCTTGTTTGTCTTGTTACTATGCCAACTGATTTAGTTTTCATCTGTCATGTCTGATCATGAGTTTCGTATGGCCATACTACCCTGAGCATCCCCAATCTCATCTGTTCTCAAAGCTAAGAAGTGTCTGGCCTGGTTAGTACTTGGATGGGAGACTGCCTAGGAATACCAGGTGCATTTGACCTTTGGATTCAAAGTTCCTTTTTTTTTCACTCCCTGTTTTGTTACCATGACGACCAATCAGTTCACCTGTCTTGTCTCACACCCGTTTTCACTTATCATGTTCATTATTTAAGCCACAGTTACCAGGTAGTTGGTCTGGCAAGATCACCTCCTTCACGACCTCGATTATCTGCTTCATGCCTTGCTATGCTGTTCATTTTTTCCACGTAAGTTTTTGTCATTCAAACCATAGCACAAGTTTTTTGTTTCATGTTTATAGTTTATAGCCTTTGTGCTAGTCTTTTGTTTCATAGCCCAAGTTTTGTACCTCCATTGTGAGCGCTTTTTGTTTGTTCCTGTTTTTAGTTTATGAGTAAATAAATTAAATATGTACCTACCTTCACGCCGTTTCCACTCCATTCACTTCGCACCTCGGGATAACAACCCAAGACCAAGTCAAAGCCCTCACAAAATCTAAACAAACATTTGCATTGTTTGATGCACAATATATGTTCCAGGCTGATGACAAAGATTATTAGAAGATTAAAATATATTAAATGATGTTACATTATTGTATGAATTTAATTTGTTTGTTTTGTTAAATTCTACGGAATCATTTATTTTTAAAATAGTTTTTCCATGCTATGTGCCTTCAAAGACCTCACTGGTGGCTTTGTAAGGTCATGTGGACTCTAAACTTAACACATGATTCTAATCCATCTTTTTGTAATGTTTTTATCCCAATAAGATTCGATAAGAGGATTGATAAATAACCAAATCGTTAAGCATAATCGAAAGTGCAATCGTAACTGGAAAAATCTCATCAACTCCCATACCTAACATCAAGGAAATTAACCAACAAGGTGATTTCAAACTGAGTGTACTGCAGGGCGAGCAACAGTGTGTGCGTGTCTGCAGGGCTGCTGTGTACGAGGAGGACTGTTCAGCTAGTTGATACTCAGTACGGCAAAGCGCTTCATTTTGGGGTCAGTGTGCAGTTGTTTGCCTAAATATTGACTTATGTCAAGGCTGTAACTCATTATTGATGCTTGCATTGTTTCTTATTTTGATATATGATTCTCTTTATAAACTGTATGATACACACCTCGTCGTACGGTATGTATTTACTGTGCGGCTTAAGAAGAGCAATCCTAATTGGTTTAAAACCAGATTGCTCAGGAGCCTGCAGTGCAGGACTAATAGACTCAAAAACTCCTTTGTCCCCCACGCCATCGGAATGTACGACACAAAGCAATAATAATACTCAAATGAACTGCAACAAAACAGTGCAATTAACAGCAATAACAGTACAATATATTTTAAAGGTGCAATATACATGTCACATATTTTATATCATTGACAGTACTACAGTTTTTCTTCATTTTTGTTTTTCTTTTCATAACATGGTCACTACTGTCTATTTTCTTTTGTTATTTATATTGTTATTTTTACTGTTATATATTTTTTTATTATTATTTATATATTTTCTATTTTATTTCAATTTATGCCTCCAAGATTTACTTTTTAAATATTTTAAATTGTTTCTCACTTCTGTACTGTACTGCTGGAAATTACATTTTCCTGAAATAATCAAAGTACTAGCTATCTATCTATCTATCTATCTACCTATCTATCTATCTTTCTTTCTATCTATCTATCTCTATCTATCTCTATCTATCTATCCATTTCTATCACCTCCTTGATAATCAAATTTCTATCTATCTATCTATCCATTTCGTATCACCTCCTCAATAATCAAAGTACTATTTATCTGTCTGTCTGCCTGCTTGCCTGCCTATCTATCTATCTATCTATCTATCTATCTATCTATCTATCTATTTATCTATGTATCTATCCATTTCGTATCACCTCCTCAATAATCAAAGTACTATTTATCTGTCTGTCTGTCTGTCTGCCTATCTATCTATCTATCTATCTATCTATCTATCTATCTATCTATCTATCCATCTATCTATCTATCTATCTATCTATCTATCCATTTCGTATCACCTCCTCAATAATCAAAGTACTATTTATCTGTCTGTTTGTCTGTCTGTCTGTCTGCCTGCTTGCCTGCCTATCTATCCATCTATCCATCTATCTATCTATCTATCTATCTATCTATCTATCTATCTATCTATCTATCTATCTATCTATCTCGTATCACATCCTCAATAATTGAAGATGTATCTATCTATCTATCTATCCGTCCGTCCGTCTGTCTGTCTAGTATCACCTCCTGCGTATTGTCTAGAATATTACCACACGTTAAATCAATTATGCTGGGTATGCACTTTCCAGATTTACTTTTGAATAGGTGATGGCAGCTGCATTACACCAACCTGGCAGCTTTAAGCAGAGGAGGCGAGGCAGAACTGTCTGTTTGCTCAGTCAGAGCAGAATGCGAATGATTTAGGGGGTAATGCCATACAAAGTCTAAGATAAAAAGCTTTGCGGCCTGGTAAATGCCACAAGACAACAGCGAGCCAGCACTGAAGGGAGCCAATGTGACCTGAACACAAAGGCCGATATGTTTTTAGCCATCCCCATCTGACCCAATCAGCCGTTAACATTAACGACTTGTGGTTCTTTATTCTTCTTGGCAGGATTATCTTTGGCACCTATGTATTTGTCGGTCGATTTTGGTCAGACCTCGGCTCACTGCACCACTTTGTCTTAATTCTTTTAGCTGGAGTGCACCTGTTTCAAAGGATGGTTCCCAAAACACTGCCAGCCAATGATTGACGGGCTTTAAATGTCCTTGAAGAAAAGAATAGACTGGGAGTCTTTAGATGCAAGATACAGATGGAGTAATAACTGCTTTAAAGAGGCATGGACATGTTAATATTAGCCTTGTGTTGCCCTGCACCTGCTGACCTTTAAATTGCTGCGCTACTAAATATGTTGGACTGTTAAACAACTCGTGCTTGAAAGCCACAAAAAGTAATTGCGCTGCGATTGCAAGAGGTTTCTACAAGGAGAGTGGATCTGTTGCATGACTCCCTCAATGACACTGAAACAGAGCTGTGCAATCTTGTGTGCAACGGTACGACATCCTCATGGTTTGGTATGCAAGTTTGTACTAGTTTAGTTCATTTTTGCAAGTTCCTTATTTATTATTTCCAGCTTGTAGCTGAACAATAATAGCCCACTGTGTTTTTATCTACCTGTCTGTTTATGTCAGGGTTGTACACACTTATTCCACCAAAAACCTACGCAGTGGCCTTGTGGTTAGTGTCCGCCCTGAGATCGGTAGGTTGGAAGTTCAAACCTTGGCTTAGTCATACCAAAGACTATAAAAATGGGACCCATTACCTCCCTGCTTGGCACTCAGCCTCAAGGGTTGGAATTGGGGGTTACATCAACAAAAATAATTCCCGGGTGCAGCCACTGCTGCTGCTCACTGCTCCCCTCACCTCTCAGGGGGTAAACAAGGGGATGGGTCAAATGCAGAGGACAAATTTCACCACACCTAGAGTGTGTGTGACAATCATTGGTACTTTAACTTTAACTAAGGGCCACACACTGAATGTATCCATACCTAAAAAACGTATATGTGTTTTAAGTAGGGCTGTCAAAGTTAAAGCCTGAACACAAGCGATTAGTCACAAAAGATGATTGCAGATTAATTATGCAATTTGTTTGACGGGCACGTCCTTGTTTACCTGTTGATTACTTGAAAAGGTGGCACGGGTTCCTTTACGCTAGTGCTTCTCAATTATTTTACAATACGTCCCCCCAGGAGGAATAAAACATTGTACGCCTTCATTACAATTTTCACCGTGATTTTAAATGGTATCATTTGTCAATAAAATTGTTGTAAGTACACCTCTGCATAACAATATGTCCTTAGTAACATTACAGAAAAAAACACACTAGTCTTTTCTCGTCTCCCAGCAAGGATAAATATGACCTTAGAGGAAAATTTAATTTAAAACAACACTTAAAACCTTTAGCATATCCATATTTGGAATTAAATTATAGAATTTATTAACTAAAGAAATTAATCACAGCACCAATATGATACAGTTTAAGAGACTGTTCAAATTACAAGTGTTCACAAAGTACACAGAACAAGAATTATGATGAACATATTGAACCTTTTTTTTTTTTTAGATACATATTATTTATGTATTTCATATTTGTTTACTTACTGTGGTATATTATTTATGTATTATTTATTCACTTTTCTGTAACCGAAAACAATTAAATGGGTTAAAATTGCTATGGTATTAAAAGGGGTAGGATTAAATAAGCTCAGATTCTCCCTACTCCTTTCCGGACGTGCTGTAATGAAACAACTGGATGTATGTGTTGCATTACATTGTATCGTATGCATGTTCGAAATGAACTGAATTGAACTCAACTGAATCGTCACAGTGAAGCCAATGCTATATATACGTTTTGTCATATTCGAGTACAGCATGAAAAAAAAGGCCAGAAATTACTCCCACTTCAATTGGTGCGCCAGCTGGCAAATTTCATAATAATTTAGGTACTTAAAATACAGCAAATAGCAAGTTTTGAGCAAGTAAATGACATAAATCAGGCGTCTTCAATGTTTTACAGGCCAAGGATCCCGAAACTGATAGAGAGATTGAACAGGGCCTTAGAGGTACTGTTTAGCATTAAACTCGGTGACTGGTTTATGAGGATATTGACCATGTTGGTGTTACGGTCAGAGAACACAAGGCCATCCGTTGTACTTGTCAACTTTAACTATCCACATTGGAGTATACAGAGCCTTGCTTTCAGTTAGGCTACGTTAGGTTCATATCTGAAATACACAAGTAATATACTTAATGTATATATATATATATATATATATATATATATATATATACCGTTCAAAAGTTTGGGGTCACCCAAACAATTTTGTGTTTTCCATGAAAAGTCACACTTACAGTATTCACCACCATACGTTGTGAAATTAATAGAACATAGAGTTAATACACTGACAAGGTTAGAAATAACGATTTGTATTTGAAATAAGATTTTTTTTACATCAAACTTCCATTTGCAGCAATTACAGCATTGCAGACCTTTGACATTCTAGCTGTTAATTTGTTGAGGTAATCTGGAGAAATTGCACCCCACGCTTCTAGAAGCAGCTCCCACAAATTGGATTGGTTGGATGGGCACTTCTTGAGTACCATACGGTCAAGCTGCTCCCACAACAGCTCAATGGGGTTCAGATCTGGTGACTGCGCTGGCCACTCCATTACCGATAGAATACCAGCTGCCTGCTTCTTCTCTAAATAGTTCTTGCACAATTTGGAGGTGTGTTCTGGGTCATTGTCCTGTTGTAGGATGAAATTGGCTCAAATCAAGCGCTGTCCACTGGGTATGGCATGGCATTGCAAAATGGAGTGATAGCCTTCCTAATTCAGAATCCCTTTTACCCTGTACAAATCTCCCACCTTAACAGCACCAAAGCAACCCCAGACCATCACATTACCTCCACCATGCTTAACAGATGGTGTCAGGCATTCTTTTAGCATCTTTTCAGTTGTTCTGCATCTCACAAATGTTCTTTTTTGTGATCCAAACACCTCAAACTTGGATTCATCCGTCCACAACACTTTTTCCAGTCTTCCTCTGTCCAATGTCTGTGTTCTTTTGCCCATCTTAATCTTTTTCTTTTATTGGCCAGTCTCAGATATGGCTTTTTCTTTGCCACTCTGCCCTGAAGCCAAGAAGCCCGCAGCTGCCTCTTCACTGTAGATGTTGACACTGATGTTTTGCTGGTACTATTTAATGAAGATGCCAGTCGTGGACCTGTGAGGTGTCTGTTTCTCAAACTACAGACTCTAATGTAAGTATCTTCTTGCTCAGTTGTGCGAGCGGCCTCCCACTTCGTTTTCTACTCTGGTTAGAGCTTGTTTGTGCTGTTCTCTGAAGGGAGTAGTACACACCGTTGTAGGAAATCTTCAATTTCTTACCAATTTCTCGCATGGAATAGCCTTCATTTCTAAGAGCAAGAATAGACTGTCGAGTTTCAGATGAAAGTTCTCTTTTTCTGACCATTTTGAGCGTTTAATTGACCCCACACATGTGGTGCTCCAGAAACTCAATCTGCTCAAAGGAAGGACAGTTTTGTAGCTTCTGTAACGAGCTAAAACTGTTTTCAGATGTGTGAACATGATTGCACAAGGGTTTTCTAATCATCAATTAGCCTTCTGAGTCAATGAGCAAACACATTGTACCTTTTGAACACTGGAGTGATAGTAGCTGGAAATGGGCCTCTATACACCTATGTAGATATTGCACAAAAAACCAGACATTTGCAGCTATAATAGTCATTTACCACATTTGCAATGTATAGAGTGTATTTCTTTAAAGTTAAGACTAGTATTAAAGTTATCTTCTTTGAAAAGTACAGTGCTTTTCTTTCAAAAATAAGGACATTTCAATGTGACCCCAAACTTTTGAACGGTAGTATATATACACGTATGTATACATATATATGTATATATATATATATATATATACAGTGAAGAAAATAAGTATTTGAACACCTTGCTATTTTGCAAGTTCTCCCACTTAGAAATCATGGAGCGGTCTGAAATGTTCACGGTAGGTGCATGTCCACTGTATGAGAGATAACCTAAAAAGAAAAATCCAGAAATCACAATCTATGATTTTTTTAACAATTTATTTGTGTGATACAGCTGAAAATAAGTATTTGAACACCAAAATTAGTATGGTAGAGTAGCCTTTGTTTGCAATTACAGAGGTCAAACATTTCCTGTAGTTCTTCACCAGGTTTGCACAGACTGCAGGAGGGATTTTCGCCCACTCCTCCGCACAGATCTTTTCTAGATCAGTCAGGTTTCTGGGCTGTCGCCGAGTAACACAGACCTTCAGCTCCCTCCAAAGATTTTCAATTGGATTTAGGTCTGGAGACTGGCTAGGCCACTCCAGAACCTTGATATTGTTCTTACGAAGACACTTCTTGGTTTTCCTGGTTGTGTGCTTTGGGTAATTGTCATGTTGGAAGATCCAGCCACGACTCATCTTCAATGATCTGACTGAGGGAAGGAGGTTTTTGGCCAAAATGTCACAATACATGGCTGCAGTCATCCTCTCCTTAATGCAGTACAGCCGTCCTGTCCCATGAACAGAAAAACATCCCCAAAGCATGATGCTACCACCCCCATGCTTCACAGTAGGGATGATGTTTTTGGGATGGTACGCATCATTCTTCTTCCTCCAAACACGTATAGTGGAATTATGACCAAAAAGGTAAATTTTGCTCTCATCTGTCCACAAAACTCTCTCCCAAGACTCTTTTGGATCATCCAAATGGTCATTGGCAAACTTTAGACGGGCCTTAACATGTGCTGGTTTAAGCAGGGGAACCTTCTGTGCCATGCATGATTTCAAACCATGACGTCTTAGTGTATTACTAACAGTGACAATGGAAACAGTGGTCCCAGCTCTTTTCAGGTCATTGACCAAGTCCTGCCGTGTAGTCCTGGGCTGATTCCTCACCTTTCTTAGCATTATTGAGACCCCACAAGATGATATCTTGCATGGGGCTCCACTCCAATTGAGATTGACCGTCAGGTTTAGCTTCTTCCATTTTCTAATGATTGCCCCAACAGTGGTCCTTTTTTCACCCAGCTGCTTGGCAATTTCTCTGCAGCCCTTTCCATCCTTGTGGAGTTGTACAATTATGTCTCTGGTGTCTTTGGACAGCTCTTTGCTCTTAGCCATGCTGAATGTTTGGGTCTTACTGATTGTATGGGGTGGACAGGTGTCTTTATGCAGCTAACGACCTCACACAGGTGCATCTGATTCAGGATAATACAGTGGAGTGGAGGACTTATAAAGGCGGACCAACAGGTCTTTGAGGGTCAGAATTCTAGCTGATAGACAGGTGTTCAAATACTTATTTTTAGCTGTATCACACAAATAAATTTTTAAAAAATCATAGATTGTGATTTCTGGATTTTTCTTTTTAGGTTATCTCCCATACAGTGGACATGCACCTACCGTGAAAATTTCAGACCTCTACATGATTTCTAAGTGGGAGAACTTGCAAAATAGCAGGGTGTTCAAATACTTATTTTCTTGACTGTATATATATATATATATATATATATATATATAAGCATACACATTGTATACCTGCTTTGTTGATACACTGAGATTAAGTGTAAGTTCATTGTGTTCTTCATGGTGTTTTTAAACTGCACCATTTTTTCTTCAAAATGTTCAACTAACTTGAAGTGTTTTGTCAAGAGGATTATTTGTGTTATGTACAGTTTCAGAATGTGCTTGTTCTGGGCCGAAGTAATACAAAGAAAACAATGTTAAATTGTCGTAGTTGTATTTTTAAGTGATTACGCCATGATTTTACCCATCCGGCCCATGTGGGAATAGATCTTCCTGCATGCGGCCCCTGACCTAAAATTAGTTTTACACCCCTGTCTTCAAAGTTGTGAACCCCCTGTTGAAGACCTATGGCATAACTGAGAGAAATATCTTCTCGGTTGACATTCTGACGACAAATTTGAATTTGTGTCTTTTTTTCAAGTTGATTAAAATGTTGTTTTTAATTTACTGTGTTTAAAGGGGTTGTTTTCAGCTTCCTCAAAGGTACATTTTTCAAAGCAAGGAATATAACAAGAACACCATAGACTAGCTTATGTTAACATTATAGGTTTAATAGAACACATGTTTTTTTAAACCGTCTGTTTTCACAACTACTAAGTTTATGTACTTAAAATTTTGGCCGGCTTGATAAAAAAATATTGGTGTTTACAGCGGTTTCTCATCCTGTCTCGTCAGCATGTACACGCATTGAGAGCGTGCACATACACACAAATAGTCTAAAAGAAGCAATGAACAATTTGCAGTCATGTTGTTATGTTTGCGACTTTTCCCACCTCAAAAATTACAAAAACACTCCAATACACATGGCAGAGATCTGTTAGGCTATGTTGACACTAAGCCGGATAACCCCTGAAACAAATCATTATTTAGCCTAAGCATTGTGTCAGCCACACTAAATTATCATTTAAGGTAACCCTCCTTTGATCATTTTTTGCACGAGTAAGGGTGCCTTGTATTTCTTGAATCTCTGGCTCTTAGCTTTGTATGGACTCATTGATCATTTACAAAGTGAGTTTCGAGAGGAAGTGACGCTAGAAAGACTGTGCCCACACAGGAAGTGACATCATAACATGGTCACTACTGCCTAGTTTCTTTTGTTATATTCTTATATTACTGCTATATGTTTATTCCCATTGTTGCTTTTTATTTTTATTCTTCTTGTAATATTTCCCTATTTTGTTTCAATTTAAATCCCCATTATTTACTTTTTATTTCTTAAATTGATCTCAACTCATCAAGAAGGCTCAGCAGCGGCAACACTTCCTGAGAGTCCTCGGGAAGTACAACCTGAAGCCTGACCTGCTGCTGACCTTCTACCACTCGTCCATCGAGAGCCTGCTGACCTACTGTACTACAGTATGGTACGGCAGCTGCACTGCAGCAGACAGGGAGAGGCTGCATAGAGTGTTCAAGGCGGCTCAGAAGATCATCGGCCGCCCTCTCCCCTCTCTGATGGACATCTACAACTCCCGCTGCCTCAACAGAGCCAGTGCCATTATCAAGGACAGCACCTGCTGCCCTCTGAGAAGCGCTACAGGTGCATTAAAACCAAGACAAACAGGCTAAAGAACAGCTTCTTCCCCAGGGCCATAACCACCCTGAAGTGACTGCCCCATTGACCCTCATAACTGCCTTCTCTTGGGTGTACAAATTGTTTTCTTGCATGCACACATCGCACTGTATGGAATGGCCTCAATCTCATTACCCTGCGTAATGACAATTAAGCTGATTCTGATTCTGAACTCTGTACACTGCTGCTGGAATTTTAATTTTCCTGAAGGAACTCTCCTGAAGGAATCAATAAAGTACTATCTATTTATTTATCCATCCATCTATCTATCTATCTATCTATCTATCTATCTATCTATCTGTCTGTCTGTCTGTCTGTCTGTCTGTATGTCTATCCATCCATCCATCCATCCGTCCATCTATCAGAAATAACAAGCCACAGCCAGCTTCATAACAACCCATTCGGTAACTCGGCGGCAACCACTAGAAAGATGGATGCGAGTCATCCAGACATGCCCGTGTTTGTCGTTCTTCTACAAGTACAGGCACTTTTGGAAACTACACATGAATACCTCAAGAGAAGGAAACGGGAGATTGCAGCTATTTCGGATACAACACTTCTCATCAATGTTGAGCGACGGTTTTGGATAAGCCCTGGAAAAACGGCAGCCTGGTGGAATATGTTTGTCAGCGAGTGTGTTGTGTCAGAGGAACAGAAAGAGAACTTTCAAATGAAGGAGAGACAACGACAATGCAGGCTTCTGTGGACAAGGGAAGACTACGAAAAATAGCGAATGCCTTTGGGACAGGCAAAGCAGACTATCAGTTATTTTCCGCGATAAATGTCGAGTGATTGCTCAACGTCTAATTTTGTACTCCGTAACTATCCTATTTGATCATATTACGCCTATACTGGCTCACTTGCACTGGCTTGCTGTGCACTTGAGATGTGACTTTAAAGTTTTACTACTTCCGTATAAAATACAAAACTGACTAGCTCCATCCCATCTTGCTGATTGTATTGTACCATATGTCCTCGTAGAATCAATCAATCAATCAATGATTATTTATATAGCCCTAAATCACTAGTGTCTCAAAGGGCTGCACAAACCACAACACAAACCACAACGACATCCTCGGTAGAGCCAACATAAGGGCGAGGAAAACTCACATCCAGTGGGACGTCGGTGACAATGACTATGAGAAACCTTGAAGAGGACCGCATATGTGGGCAATCCCCCTCGGGGACCGAAAGCAATGGATGTCGAGCGGGTCTAACATGATATTGTTAAAGTTTTATAAGAGTTCTATGAAAGTTCATAGAAAATACTATGAAAGTTCAATCCATATTGGATCCAACACAGCCGTGAGAGTCCAGTCCAAAGTGGATCCAACACAGTAGCGAGATTCCCGTCCATAGTGGAGCCAACAGGAAACCATCCCAAGCGGAGGCGGATCAGCAGTGCAGAAATGTCCCCAGCCGATACACAGGCAGCGGTACATCCTGGGTCCCGACTCTGGACGAGCGATCCATCCTGGGTCCCGACTCTGGACAGCCAGTACTTCATTCATGGCCACCGGACCGGACCCCCTCCACAAGGGAGAGTGGGACAGAGGAGAAAAAGAAAATAAATCTGCGTTTAAACAACTCCGACGTATTAGTGATCCCCAGAAAAAAGTCTGCGGGGTATAGAGCGTTTTCTGTTCGGGCTCCAGTACTCTGGAATGTTCTCCTGATAACAGTAAGAGATCCTACCTCAGTAGAAGCAATTAAGTCCAATCTTAAAACTCATTCGTATACTCTAACCTTTAAATAGACCCCCCTTTTAGACCAGTTGATCTGCCGTCTCTTTACTTCATTGATTGATTGATTGAAACTTTTATTAATAGATTGCACAGTTCAGTACATATTCCGTACAATTGACCACTAAATGGTAACACCCGAAAAAGTTTTTCAACTTCTTTAAGTCGGGGTCTACGTTAATCAATTACCCCCCCCCCCCCACACACACACACACACCCCACCCCCACCCCCCGGATCCTTCGTGGAAGGGGGGGGGGGGGGTGCAGATTAGGTGACCACAGATGAAGCGCATGCTGTTCAAAGTTGGGACCCAGGGTGGCCCATTCATCTGTGCATCAGTTGATGACGTCTCTGCGCTGCTGACTTGTCTCCACTCAAGATTATCTCCTGCTGGCCCCACTATGGACTGGACTCTCACACAATTAACTAGATCCACTCGACGTCAATTGCACCGGTCGCCCAGGAGACCTGGGGGTCTCTACATCTGGGGTCCCCTCAAAGGTTTCTCATTGTAGCTCATTGGGTTGAGTTTGTCTTTGTCCTGATGTCGTTGTGGCTTGTGCAGCCCTTTGAGACACTCGTGATTTCGGGCTATATAAATAAACTTTGATTGATTGATCGAACTATTGCGAAGCCATGAATTGGTTCCGGCCGTTAAGTACGACCGCCAATTTCAATTTACCATCACAGTGTCCTGCTGTTGGTTGTTGTAAAATGTTCTTTATCACATTGTTTACTTTCAAACGCCCATTATAGATATGATTCATGTATGATGGCTAGGTGTGATTCACTACAATAGTCTAACAGCTGCTGATAGTGAGGCAAGCATGGTTTACTGTTAAAAGAAATGTGGCAACTGTCTACATTGAAACACAGGGTAAGGATACACTTCCAGGTCAGAGGTGACTATGACGCGCGCATTTTTTTTGCACATGCAGGCAGAGTTCGCAGGGGATCTTAGATGGTGGCGTTGTGTGTGGTCACGGATAAGGTTAGGTGGGATTTACCCTGGATAAGTGTAGACGGGGCCTTAGTTTAGTGAGGTTTCTGCTACCAGGGCAAATACCTTACTCACCTAGGAAATGCATGATGTGAGTAACACTTTCCGTCACTCCATTTTTAATGTGTATCTTTTAGGAATTTGGTACGCCTCTGTATCTAACCAAAGACATCGTTCTGAAAAATACATGTAATGAGTTGTTGTTGTTGTTCCCATATAGTCATCATTATTATTATTTTTTGTCGTACTGTAGCTGGAAGTGCACAACTGTTCTCTTTCTATGCAGACAATTCCGTCTCTTCACCATTATGGCTCTCCTTTGATTGTGAATAAGTGCAGCCTGGTTGTTCTCTTCATTAAATTGAAAGCAATAAATCAGACCATCCCAAACACACACACACACACACACACACACGCAAACGCACGCACGCAGACACACACACACGCACACGCACACGCACACACACACACACGTACAGCCGTGCTTAACCTCTCTACTAACACATTCACCAATGCTCCTTATTTATGAGACTGCGGCTGACAGCTTGTTCGTTAGAGCTGGATTAACAGCCCACTGCTACTTAAGGGTGAGATGTAGACGAAGTACATTTTGACTACAAATGTATTTCTTGGATTAAACCCATTGCACAGGGTCTGCTCAACCTAGAGGCTATCTCGCCTCTTGTGCTAGAGGATAAATAAAAAAATTAAAAAATCTTCTCTCCTGTGGGCAATGTGTGAGACTTAAAAGAAAAGTGCGATAAACAGGATTGGAAGGGACAGATGAGAATGGAGAAAGAGCCAGCAGTGGTGTTGTTCAGTCTGGAATGGCCACCGCACTAAACATGGTATCACTGTGTTATTGGAAATTACGCAGTTGCCCACGCACACATGAATGTCTCAGTATCTAATAATATCCCAGGGACTGCTATCAAGCACTGGATTACAACACAGGAGTCTAAAACCTGCAAAGAACAGAAATCTTAGGGTATTCAACCAAGCGCTCTTAAATGTTATAACAGGTATTTGTCAAGTTTCTTATCTGGACCTTCAGTGGTCCCTCATTACATCACAGTTGTCTCTATTTGGCAGGAAAACAAGAAGCTGCTCTCATGAGGGATTTTGTGGAGTTGGTCCATTAAAAAAGGACATTTTTTGGTGTCAAGGTTTATTTGATGTCAAAAGTAGTTAACTGTTAAGACTTTTTTTTCTGTGGGGACTGTTCAGAGAGTATGGGGTACCGGACTGTCTTATTGTGGCAGTCCGCTTCCTGTATGATCAGTGTCAGAGCTTAGTCCGCATTGCTGGCAGTAAGTCGGACACGTTTCCAGTGAGGGTTGGACCCCGCCAAGGCTGTCCTTTGTCACCGATTCTGTTCATAACTTTTATGGACAGAATTTCTAGGCGCAATCAAGGCGTTGAGGGGTTCCGGTTTGGTGGCCGCGGGATTAGGTCTCTGATTTTTGCAGATGATGTGGTCCTGGTGGCTTCATCTGGCCGGGATCTTAAGCTCTCACTGGATCAGTTTGCAGCCGAGTGTGAAGCGACCGGAATGAGAATCAGCACCTCCAAGTTCGAGTCCATGGTTCTCGCCCGGTAAAGGGTGAAGTGCCACCTCCGGGTTGGGGAGGAGACCCTGCCCCAAGTGGAGGAGTTCAAGTACCTAGGAGTCTTGTTCACGAGTGGGGGAAGAGTGGATCGTGAGATCGACGGGCGGATCGGTGCAGCGTCTTCAGTAATGCGGACGTTGTATCGCTCCGTTGTGGTGAAGAAGGAGCTGAGCCGGAAGGCAAAGCTCTCAATCTACCGGTCGATCTACGTTCCCATCCTCACCTATGGTCATGACCCAAAGCTCATGACCCAAAGGATAAGATCACGGGCACAAGCGGCCGAAATGAGTTTCCTCCGCCGGGTGGTGGGGCTCTCCCTTAGAGATAGGGTGAGAAGCTCTGCCATCCGGAGGAACTCAAAGTAAAGCCGCTGCTCCTCCACATCGAGAGGAGGCAGATGAGGTGGTTCGGGCCTCTGGTCAGGATGCCACCCGAACGCCTCCCTAGGGAGGTGTTTAGGGCACGTCCAACCGGTAGGAGGCCACGGGGAAGACCCAGGACATGTTGGGAAGACTATGTCTCCCGGCTGGCCTGGGAACGCCTCGGGATCCCCCGGGAGGAGCTAGACAAAGTGGCTGGGGAGAGGGAAGTCTGCCCCCGCGACCCGACCTCGGATAAGCAGAAGATGATGGATGGATGGATGGACTTTTTTTTTTTCTTCAGGCAGTGGCTTTTTCAAACTTTCAGGAGTGATTGCTAGCATGCAAATGTCTATTTAAAGGGGAACATTATCAACAGACCTATGTAAGCGTCAATATATACCTTGATGTTGCAGAAAAAAGACCGTATATTTTTTTAACCGATTTCCGAACTCTAAATGGGTGAATTTTGGCGAATTAAACGCCTTTCTATTTATCGCTCTCGGAGAGAGGACGTCAGAACGTGACGTCACCTAGGTAATAAACCCGCCATTTTCTCGAACACATTACAAACACCGCATCTCAGCTCTGATATTTTCCGTTTTTTCGACTATTTTTTGGAACCTTGGATACATCACGCCTCGTCGGTGTGTTGTCGGAGGGTGTAACAACACTAACAGGGAGGGATTCAAGTTGCACCACTGGCCCAAATTTGCAAAAGTGGCAAGAAATTGGACGAAATTTGTTCAAAATACGAGGGTGTGGGGAAAACCGACGAAATGGTCAGTCGTTTGTTCTGCACACTTTACCGACGAAAGCTATGCTTCTACAGAGATGGCAAGATTGTGTGGATATCCTGCGACAGTCAAAGCAGATGCATATCCAACGATAAAGTCAAAGAAATCTGCCGTCAGACCCCCATCGAATGTGCCGGAGTGTCTGCACATTTTACCGGCGATGCTAAGGCAGACATGGCACAGAGATGTATGGATAACCTGCAGATGCATTTCAGACAATAAAGTCAACTAAATCACAAAGATGAGTTTTGTTGATGTTATTGACTTATTTGCTAATCAGACATATTTGGTCGCGGCATGACTGCCAGCTAATCGATGCTAACATGCTATTTAGGCTAGCTGTATGTACATTTGAAACTATATTTACATCCAGCATTTCCCTCCACCCACATTTTATGCCAAACAAACACCAATCGATGGATTTAAGTTGATCCAGTGTCACAAGATGCGAAACTTCCGATCGTTGGTCTGCACATTTTACCGGCGATGCTAAGGCAAACTGGGCCAAATAGCGTCAATAGCTATTCCCTCAATAGCTTCAGTTCCTTCTTCAATTTCGTTTTCGCTATCTGCCTCCACACTCCAACCATCCGTTTCAATACATGCGTAATCTGTTGAATCGCTTAAACCGCTGAAATCTGAGTCTGAATCCGAGCTAATGTCACTATATCTTGCTTTGCTATCCGTATTGGCATCACTGGATGACGTCACAGGAAAATGGACGATGGCTTCACAGATAGCGAAAATCAGGCACTTTAAAGCTTTTTTTAGGGATATTCCGGGATGGGTAACATTTTGAAAAAAAATTCAAAAAATAAAATAAGCCACTGGGAACTGATTTCTATTGGTTTTAACCCTTCTGAAATTGTGATAATGTTCGCATTTAAAGTGGCTATTTGAAACATTTACACAGATACCTAGAGGGCGAGAACTTTCCAATGTATTTTGCACAGTATATCCCGCCCTCTTAGGCCCCGTTTACACTAAGATGGATAAGGTTCCAGGGTATATTACACCTAACCTTATCCTTGTCCACACACAACACTGCCACCGTTTAAGACCCCCTCCCCTCTTCCGTCCGCCGGCGCAACGCGACCTAATACGCATGCGAGGAAAATGCACAATTCATAGTCACCTTCAGTGTTGCTTTGTGTGCACGTTCTTAAATGTAACTTATCTGAACAGTATCCGGTGTTGTGGTATTTCAATTAACTGGAATCCAGTGTGCTGTGGAGCCCTATTCTAGTGAATCACACCTGAGCCATCATACATTAATCAAATCTTTATTAGACACGCAAACAAATTGATAAAGAACATTTTACATCGATCACACTAGGGATCTAGATATCTGGTCAGAACACTCCTCACTCTTTTACCTTTACCTTTATTGTCCATTAGTTTTTGGTGACTTTATACACTCTGGACCTAGAGGTTGAGTCGGCGAAATACATGGCGGACAATAACTGATACAGCCTGCTTTGGCAGTCCAAATGCATTCGCTGTTTTCCTCGACGGCCAGGTAATACAAAGCACGCATTACCTTTTTAATCACATCCACGGGAGCTCACATTCTCGTTGTCTCTCCTTTAACAAATAGACAAAGTTTTTCGCTAAGTAGAAGTACAGCTGACTCGGCCGGACATTGGAAAGTTATCTTGCCGTCTGAAAAGTGTTGTATCCCAAGTAGCCGCAATCACTTTCTCTTAAGGTAGTCATGTGGGATTTCCACAAGCGTCTGTACATGTAGAAGAAGGAGAAACCCGGGCATGTCTGGATGACTCGCCATCATATATATCCAATGGTTAGCTCCGAGTTAATAAACCGCTTTATTATGAAGCTGCATATGGCGCATTCTTTCTGATGTCACTTCCTATGTGGGCGTGGTCTTTCTGGTGTCACTTCCTCTCTGAACTCACTTTGTAAACGATCGATGAGTCCATACAAAGCTAAGCTAAGTGAAGAAATACACGGCTGACTTACCCGTGTAAAAATTTGTCCTAGGATGGGGACCTTAGACGCTGGTTTAGTGTGGCTGAAACGGGGTTTAGGCTAAACAAATATTTGTTTAAGGGGTTAAACGACTTAGTGTAGACATGGCCTTAAGCTTCTCGGACGGAATGACGCACGTACGTAACACGCATGGACGCGCTTTAGCTTTAGGCGTTAGCTCATAATAGCAATTTGGATAGCTAGCTTTGGCTGTCATTTAATGTATATTATGTCAGAACAACAACATGACTGCAAATGGTCTGATGTTTCTCTTAGACTGGTTTTGTATGAGTGCAGACGAGACCACGTGAGTGACCGCAGTAAACACCAAACATTTTTATTACACACATTTTATAATTATGAAACATATACACACTTGTCGGACAAATGGTGACATTTATTTTTGCTTTGAAAAATGTTACCGTGAAAAAGTTGTAAAAGCACCATTAACAGGTAAGTTGTTTCCAGCAAATTACTTAAAAAAATAATTAAATATAGTTACTTATTAAAAAATTAATTAGATTGGTTAATAATAAATTCAATTACTCTTTAATAAATCTAGTTAATTTTTAAAATAGCTATGTGTTACTTAAAAAAGCAAAAACTTAAATCACATATAGAGTTGAGAGATGTTTCATGAGAGCAGTGTGTGTACCTTTATAAAGGTGGTGACTGTTGCCAAATGACATGTGATGTCAGCGAGAGCGTGCTCAGACAGACATCATTTTAACTTAGCTGTGTTTGTTAGCCTAGTTTGCTGGCAATCACGGCGGCTCTGTTAAATCTTTTCACTGAATTGTGTTAGCCCTAGAGTTAATAACGAGATTGCATGTGCCTCAACGGCTGTAGTGTCCTTGTCCACAATCTATCATGATCCTTGGTCCGGATCATGTTTTTGTGTTTTCTGTTAGTTTTAGACTCCTTTAGTTAGTTTGTGCACCTCCTGAGTTTGTTTTTGTTGCCATGGTTGCTCATTATGTTCACCTGTCTCTGATTAGTGTTCGGCCGCTCACCTGCTACCCGAGCACTAATCAGAGGCACTATTTAAGCCTGATTTTGCCAGTCAGTCGGCCTGGCGTCATTGTTCGGTTCATGTCTGATTCCAGGTTTATGCCAAGTATTTGCTTCATGCCTGGTCCACGTAAATCTTGTTTGTTGATGCCTCAGCTAGTTAGTTTCCTAGTTCATTATTCCAGTGCTAAGCTGTGCTGCTTTAGCATCTCGTGCGAACGGTACACTTCCCTTCAAAAAAGTTTGCCAGAAGATTGTGGTTGGCTACCAAAAGCTCCTTATTATAGTGAAACTTGCCAAGGGACATGTAACCAAATATTAACATTGCTGTATGTATACTTTTGCTGTATTTATACCTACATGAGATACCCTGACACTTTGCTACTACTTGCTTAGACTCGCCGTAGGGACTCGATCAGCTTAAAGGGGCGGGACATACTTTATCTATGGTTGTCTTCACAAACACCGATGCTCTATATGACAGGGAATTCCATTGTTAAAGATTACGTACAAAACAAAAGCTCTGCCTCAGCTGCTGATGTGACGACTACAGAAATGTTGACATTTATTCAGGTTTTCTCTTTTTTAGGGCTGTGTTGTGTACTACTTAGCTGCAACCAGCAGCAATGCTCTTGCTTAAGTCTTGACAGGGTTTGCTGTCTCCTGAATCACAACATGTCTCTTGAACGTTGAGCGACATACTGTACATACAAAGATGTGCTCAGAACAACAGATATTTTCTACATCAAAGACATGTAGTCAGATGTGTGGCTAAAAATTGCACATTTCATGGATATGGAGTTTGCATGTTCTCCCCGTGACTGCGTTGGTTCCCTCCGGGTACTCCGGCTTCCTCCCACCTCCAAAGACATGCACCTGGGGATAGGTTGATTGGCAACACTAAATTGACCGTAGTGTGTGAATGTGAGTGTGAATGCTGTCTGTCTATCTGTGTTGGCCATGCGGTGAGGTGGCGACTTGTCCAGGGTGTACTCCGCCTTTCGCCCGAATGCAGCTGAGATAGGCTCCAGCGACCCCCCACGACCACAAAACGGACAAGCTGTAGAAAATGGATGGCTGGATGAATGTGAACTCCCAGTTAAGCTTTGATGGCTTCCAAATAGTTAAGGACTTGTTTTTGGAAATTAATTATGTTATTCTGCACTGCGTAACTGCAATGATTGCAGGCAGAGCAACACAGTTATTTTGGCATATTGTGAGATTGTGCTAAACAACTGGAAAGAGTTGTGCAGTCATAGACTTGCTGATTCCAATTCAACACTACATCATGTTCTACTCTCATATTGTCCATATGCACAATTTCTACATTCCAGGTATTGAGAGCATTGAGACTCCTCCCCTTCTTTTTCATCAAAAGATTGTTTTTCCACATTGGCCGGTGTAACATTGTCTGGAGTTGTGAACGCCATCGGTCAAACCTTTTCTTTGTGTGTGTGTGTGTGTTTGTTGCCGACAGCCTGTGGCATCTTGTTGAAAAGTCAATGATGTTGCCTCTCTTTGTGCAGTGAGCCTCTCCTCAGTGACACACACACACTTAAACAATCTGTCTCTCGACATACCCTCCCCGCGAGCGACAACGCTTGTAAACAGGCAGCCGGGGACAAACAAACACTATCTGTTGTGTGTGTGTGTGTGTTTTTAAGCATAAATGTGCATGTTAACAAAATGGGAACCGCAATTCCCTTCGATTAACTCATCAGTGGTTGTTACGGGGCAGCACCTATCTTAAAAAAGATAGAAGACCGTCGGAAATAGGATTTCACGTACCTACTCCATCACGGATTAGGCCAGTTTAGTTCCGGTTCCACTGCAAAATCAGGCCACAAGGTATAGGAACATTTTGGGATTGCAACAGCAGCACCTGGCCAAAGTTCCCCATGCCGCTGTCTTTTTTGTTTGTAATTTAATTTGCTTAATGCAGAGCTGGCCTATGAACCAGTGGGCTGCCTTTTGTTGAAAAATTCTGGCCAAAGCTGAATAAGAATCATTTTATGCACTCCGGCTTGTTTTCCTGGCAATGTCTTGCATGCGTCTGTGTGCATATACTGCAGCCCGATGAGACTTAACAGAGGGATCGAGGTGAACCACACATTGTTTTTTATACAAGGAGAAAGCCTCTTGGTTTAAAAAGGTATCGACAATCCCAGCCATCAATAGAGCAAATAATAACAAAAAATGGACCATATATCTACATGGTGGAGGTGTACCTAATCACATATTAAGTAGGTCTGAATTGCCTATAAAAATGTAACTTCATGGTCTTGGTGCCCTTAATAATTGTCTGCTGCTCAGTGGCCATGCCCTTTGAATGATGAGGTCCCAGACCTGTCAGAACCCTGCTGAGAACCAAGTCAAAGCCTTGCTCTTCCTGCCTTACCTTGTCCGTCGGAAATGTTTTATATTTCACACCAGTCCAGGATCCTGTCATTCTTCATTAGCATTCAGCAGCACCCGGCAGAATCTTTGTCTCTCGTGGATTTCAAGCAAGGCTGCTGCTGGGTGGGTGGATAAGCGGGATACATGCCGACGGTGCTCACACCTGAAGCACATTCTCTCTGGTGTCAGGACAATTTCAAACCAACAAATGGGAGATGGCGGTTGCATCTAGACACCTTCCACCAGTGCTTTTTCAGTCTTTTCTGCTTTTTTGTCTCTGGGCCAATGCCTGCTAGTAGGGAGTGTTTTAGCATTTATGCCTGACATACAGTAACCCCCACTCGAAGGGAGGATCACGTCTCACCACTTTTTTACGTCAAAGCTTTTTCACCAAGGCTTTGACAACCATTTCTTAAAGTGCATAAGGGATTAAAATCATCCGTATATCATTTTCGATCCATCCGTCTTCTAAACTGCTTAACTTTTTCAGGGTTGTGGTGTGGGGGGCTGACTTGAGCCTATCCAGTTGGCTAAAGGGTGACAACAGCATGGACTGATCACCGATCAGTTGCGGAGAGGCCGGAATAGAGCAAATACCTGCTGCATTGAAGTCTTAAAACTATGGTAACCACTACATAACCATCGTTACATGTTACATTAGGGTGTGTTCTCACTTCTCACACGGCTTTATTTTCTCCAATTGTGCAGATACTCTGTAAGTTGACTCTCCCCAGATCCCTGTAGTTCGCTGAGCTCCACACAAGAATCTGGGAGTTCTCAGTAGGAGATGTATTTCAGAAGGCGGGGCCTTGTAAAAAACACATTGTATGTGATTGGACAAACCACTTGTCCGTTACCTTGAATGACGTGCTACTTCAACCACTCACATCGAAATCCACCCAGGCCGCTGATGAGAGTGACGCTGGGAAATCCATAACAGAACAGCCGACATATTGGATAACGACAGAGTGAAAAGTTCTCTGTTCATCTTTTAAAGAATAATACTCGAAAGATTCGACAAAACAGTTGCAATAGCTGAATCAATGTGCTGCCATTGTTGTTTCAATCAAGCAGGCGCTACGTCACATCAATGAAATCTCCCCCGGCGATCCTCATTGGTTCATTATTTTTTACTATCTTGAAGGAATTTGCGTTGCCATTGAGCCCAGATCCTTAAGTGGAGCTCAGCGAACTACAAGGATCTGGTGAGAGTCAGATTAGATACTCTGGGCCATTGTGAACATAGTAACTAAACACGGGTGCGGATCAAATCAATCGGTCTGAGACAATCGAGCAGAGGCAGTCCCGGAGTTTATGTTGTAGTCTAAAAACAGTCTGTTCTTGATCCACTCCAACTGACAAATGGACCAATCAGGTATGACAGACAACATAACAACATAATGTTGACATAACTACAGTTCATAAAGTAGTGTCTGCATCGAGGCAATCCCCTCAAAACACCACGGTGTCATCTGACATTCACCTTCAAACACATGTAACCTCACTTGGACCAGTACTGACCATAAAGGTTGATATCGGCTGGGTTTTAATACCTAATTCCAGTGTCTGCGCACAGCAGAATGTTGTGGTGACTATGCAGAATGTGCCTTCATATTGCTAGCTTGAACTTGGCATCCTTCAACATCCTCTTAAAAGGCATTTGTCCCTATCATTATTCATGTTGACAACAATTATTTTTGTTTTGTGTTGTGTTTATTAGTTACTATAGGCTGGTACACACAAATATATGTTAGAGGCTCCACACATAAAGGAATTAAGCAGTTTTAATCTTCATGACTGTGGTGTGTTAAAATAATATCAACACAGAACAGCACACACATAACAATTATCCCCCATCACCCAGCCCTCCAGTCCTTCAAGCCCAAAATATTGCCTTAGCAAATGTGATCTAACAAAATCGAAGCAAAAGGAGCATGGCAACTAACCACCGTAGCAACGATTGGAAAAAACGTGTAATGTAAAGTGGAAAAGGACATACGAGAAGATGGAATGATAGTGATTTTAGGATCATTTTTTAAACAAAATTACCAAACTAATTATTTGGAAATATATTTGGATTGTTGATCTGACCAATTTTGTAGCCAATTATTGGGACAAATTCACACATCTCAGACCACAAACAGTCATATAAGACATGGGATAATTGGCCGTTTTCTGTCTTTGTGTAACTGAACACAATTCAAAGGATGTAATAATTTTAAGGATCTAAACAAATACATATTACAGGGTTCTTCAACATTTAGAGGCCAAGGACCCCCAAACAAATAGCATGATGGACCCCCTTATCATGTCTTGTATTAAACTGATCCTAAAAGTAGCCAGTTAAACTGCGGTTTCTGAGGTGGAGGGTAGGTTTAAAAGTTAGAGTTAAAGCACCAATGATTGTCACACACACACTGGGATTGGCGAAATTATTCTCTGCATTTGATCCTTCACCCTTTATCACCTCCTGGGAGGTGAGGGGAGCAGTGAGCAGCAGCCGCACCCGGGAATCACTTTTGGTGATTTAACCCCCAATTCCCACCCTTAATGCTGAGTGCCAAGCAGGGAGGTAATGGGTCCCATTTGTATAGTCTTTGGTATGACTCGGCCAGGATTTGAACTCACAGCCTAGGGGTATCTTCCTTCGTGTTGTTTATGTCCTGTTACTAAACCTCCGAAATGTATTTCCATCTACATTTATCTGTTCACTACATTGTGTTGTATTAACGTTAATGTGCATATAGAAACATTTAAGTTTTTGAAAAATTGCTTGGGGAATATATGTCTATTAAAAAAATAATAATAATAATTCCATGACCGCTCTGCAGTACCCAAGGGTTGGACCACCTGTTGGAGACCTATGTTCTTTAGTGGTTCCTCAGCACTACAAATCATATTTGACTTAAATGATGGCTAAAAACTCCCGTTGAGTTCACATATTTCTACACATTTGATGCAATTAAAGCAGGATAACCACTTCATCACGTTTGAATTTTGAACAATGCTGTTTACATGTGCTTTAAATGTGTTAATCCTATACAAGATTCGGTCCAAAATCCTCTACCATTTATGGCCTTCCTCTCTTCTTCAGTTTGCTTCTAGCCTGTTTCTTTTAATTGCCTCCCTACCTCCTCCCTCTCCTCGTCTCATCCTATATTCTTCACCCAAGCTCGCTGTACATCTCCAACCTCCCGCCAATCCCCTTTAGCTCTTCGAGCGTCCCCTCGCTCTCCTACCGTCTTCTTCTCTCTCTTTCTCTTTCTCTCTCTTTCTCTCTCCCCCAGGAGGTGAACCTCACACATGGCTTATTGATTTCTCAAAGCAGGAACAAGCAGACGCTATACAGCTCGAAAAGGGCCGGCAAATCTTTACACTCGGAAGGCTTTGGAGAAAACACGTATAGGTGCTTGTGTAGGCGAAATTCTTTACTTGTATGTAGATCCCCTCCCAAAGAGCTAAGAATGGGGGAGGATAGAGACGGAGGCAGACAGGCAGGCATGCAGGGTGGAGGGAGGTGCGCCTGTAGATGGCGGAAGAGAGCTACCAGAGCACGCACACCCACACATCCATCCATTGACACTCACACAGTCTGTGTTGCTGCTATACCAGCTTGGATATCCCAGCCCCGAGATTGGATTCTCATTGGTTTCAAGTCAGTGTTCAGCACACAAGCATTGATTATACTAAAGACGCATGCATTGCTGAAGAAATGAATGAACAAAAAGCGTTATCAATAATTTATGTCTCAAGATTATCAAACAAGGGGGCAGAATTGGTTGTTAATGTGATTGGTTTAAGCAATGAAGCCTGCATATTCCCATTATGTATCTCCATCTAGCTAGACCAAAAAATTGTTTGATTGATTAAAAAACGAAAAAGCAAAGCTGTGTCAACCGCAACTGTTTGGCCTCAAGACCAAAAAAGGTATCATCATCATCTTGAGTCTTTATATGCTAACTTTGAGAGAGCAAACCACACGCCGTGCAACGGATGGTTGGAGATGGATTGTGATGCGACGGCCGCCGCCTCCTACTCCGACTCGGAGGGGAGAAATACAAAATTGATGTTCGCAAAAAGATAGATCCCAAAACAAAACAATTATAGTATTAAGTAAAAATCAGTCAAAGAGTCACAGCTTGGAAGACTTTTGAAAATGAGTTTTTGGAAGAGGCTGACTGTTTTAGCAGAATTGTGCCTTCAAAAAGCTGTGCTTGGATTAGTTTGGTGTGGCGTGCTCTACAGTGGACAACTATTTTGATTGATTTTATTTTGATTTTCTCAAAATTTGTAACGATTTGTAACACCAAAAGCAAATGTCCACTGCAGACTGAGCTGGTTCTCAGCAAGCTCAAGGTGTGTTATATTCTACTTCATTTTACCTTCATTGATCAACCTTCTCGGTTTTTCACTGGTTAAAATGAATATGCAGAACTGTTTTTTTTAATATTTGTTGTATTATTTACTTTCGTTCATTACAAACATTATTGATGATGTTATATTTTCATCACTGACAGAACTACGCAAAAAAATTAAATGAAAATACCTCTCCATCAATTTCTACGAACAGACTTTTTGGAATGCTAGGCAATTTCTAGGCCATACCTTTTGAGAACTAGTGTATTCTACAGTGGACATTTGTGTTTTGCATGACACGGCTATTTATTTTTTTCTGAAACGTGTATCTCGGACACAAGACACACAAACAACAGTTTTTCATTGCAGAGGACACTCATTCTCAAGAAGTTAAACACAATATTATACAATTAGGGCTGTCAAACAAATAAAACATTTATTTGTGAATAATTGCATTGTTGATAGTTAACTCAAAATTAATCGTGATTATTAACAGAAAGATATAATTTTCTTGTCATTATGAAGTGTACATCAGACAGATAATTTTTAAGTTTTTAATGACATGACTGGACGCTTATTTTTCTTCAATTAAATGTTTTATACATTATGCTTTTTGCAACAGCTCAACACAAAAAGGATATAAACACGTTTCTAAAGAGAATTTAAAAAAATACCTACCGTGTGTTGGTGCCTTGCCAGAATTCCTATTTTGTAGGAATACAGAATTTGTATTCCTGCTTTAGGAGCACTTGCACTTAGAGGAGAGGAGTTACACCTTCATGTTTAGGTAGCAGTTGCACGCATTAATAACACCAAATTTGGATTGTTACGATCATGCTTTGATTGTCTGAGACGAACCTGGGCAAATTAAGGCCCAGGGGGCCGCGTGCGGCCCGTTAAGCTTTTCAATCTGGCCCGCCAGACATTCCCAAATAGTTTTTTTTAGATCTTTTAGATGGAAATTGTAGCTGCCATTATGACGTGCAGGGATGTTTCATAATGACTGTAAGTCTTGAATTATACAAAGTATTTCAGTGTTAGGAATCTGCACTTTTGCATCATATACTAGTTACTATGGTAATCGGTTACTACGGTAATCTAAGTCACAGTAGCTCAGACAAGGCACCAATCCGTTTGGGTGAGGAGTGTTTCCAGAGAGGCCAGCCTGAAATGTGGGTGTCGGGGACAGACGAAGAAGGAGATTTTTACAACAAAGTTCTAAAGCTTAGGGATATATCCGATATATCAGGATTGTAGGTGGTTTTTTTTTACCATTCCCGTTCATAATTTGCTGTGTTTGATGCAGTGTATATGTGTTTTGCTTGATTGTAAAATATTTTGAACGATAGGGGGTGTGACATTCATATGTTGTCAATATTCAGTGTTTTATCATTCATAGTTAATATTGCTCATTTATTAAAAACATGTAAGATTCAATTCCGTTTTTTAAGGCGGTCTGTCATAACATTTTTAGCATTCAATCAGGCATTATTGTGTGGTTTTGTATTAGTGTTTTTCTCTAAATTTGGCCCCCTGAGTCAAAATAATTGCCCAGGCCTGGTCTAAGATGTTTGGTGATATTTTTTCTACATGAATACATGTTTCTGATATTCTATACTTTACAAACTGTACGAGTTAGAAGTAGCAATAGTTAATTTTGGACATGTTTTTATGACAAAGCAAAAGAAGAAAATATTGAAAAAAGGAAATATTGATAACATTACAGTCAGCTAAAGAAAAATAAAATGTTTCACAAGAAGATACATAAAAAATGAAAACAAAACATGACAGTTACTTTTTTTCATATATATAGAGTGATTATTTTTACTTTTTGATATATCGTAATATATCGTAATATATTATGATATATTTTTTATCTTTTACTCACTTTTCTTTGGCACAAAAGTATGGTAACAGTACATACATACAACATACACATGCTGAATATAGTCACATAAATACAATTACTAATTGATGATAACTCCAACCAATAAATACCTACCCAAAATGTTTAATAAAAATAACTTTGTGATTGTTAGGAACCCTCATTATTGTACCTCCATTCCATCCATCCATTTTCTACCGCTTATTCCCTTTTTGTGGCTTTGGGCGCTGGTGCCTATGTAAGCTACAATCAAACGGAAGGCGGTGTACACTCTGGACAAGTCACCCCCCATCGCAGGGCCAACACAGATAGACAACATTCACACTCACATTCACACACTAGGGCCAATTTAGTGTTGCCAATCAACCTATCCGCAGGTGCATGTCTTAGGAGGTGGGAGAAGGCCGGAGTACCCGGAGGGAACCCACGCATTCACGGGGAGGACATGCAAACTCCACACAGAAAGATACCGAGCCTGGGATTGAACCCAAACTACTTATGACCTTAGTATTGTGAGGCAGACGCACTAACCCTTCTTCCACCGTGAAGCCCATAAAGTCTTTGTATTGTTTTTTGAAATACAATTAAGGTTGGACATTCTTTTAATTTCACCTTCAAACTATTCAATAGTTTATTACCAAATATTGAAACACAAAAGCTTCTTTTTGTTGTGTGTACTTTCTGTTTTTATATATTTCGATTGCCTCTTAAATTATAATCCCCTTTCCTTTCAGTAAACAACTTTTGCACATTCTCAGGCAGTGAATTGTTTTTTGCCTTAAATGTAATTTGTACTATTTGGAGTTCTACAATGTATTTAACTTTCAATAGTTTTGAATGTAAAAAAAATGTATTTGTGTGATCCTTATTTACTGCCTTATGAACGACCCTTATTGCTTTCTTCTGAAGGATGATGAGTGGATATAGAGTATTTATGGAATAATTGCCCCCAACTTCTGCTAAGTAGTGCAAGTTAATGTCATGCTTATGCATGACAATGTTTTAACCTTCTCTACCTGCATATTGATAACATGTAATATTCAGCCTGAAAAACATTCTTCAATTGTGGACTATCAGTCAGAACAGGTTACAAAGAATATGCCATAGCGATGGCAATGTTGTGTAGCGAATTGTAATTACCCAATGTGGGCTGCAGAGGGCAGTGGCAGGCATACCTGCGGTATTAGACTTTGTTTCAGTGGTAACGAAGAAGAAGCGAGATTGTTCATAGTCATTCTTCATATTGCCGCTGCCATTACAATACACCTAATTGTAATCTTCCAAAAAACATTTATTTGTGTAGAAATATAACGGAATAACACAGAATAACATGAACTATTGTAAGACATTTTTTGTTGTTTTGTTGATTAGACCGGATGTAAAGCATTGCATTATTATTGTGAGGCCCACAACTGATCATGTGTGATTGCTATGAGAAAAGACTTAACATGTTTTGACGTAAATCTCCGATAGAAGTGACTTTGGCCTTCCTCTATACTGTCTTTGTTTCTGCTGAGCTTGTAATTAATTTTACTACAGCAGTTTGAGTAACAATCTACATTTTATGTTTTCAATGCACTTAACTGTAATCCAAACACGGACTTGAAGCTTCTCCTCACTCCAGGCAGTGTTCGCTCCTATGATGTCATCTCACGCTGATTAAAGGTAAAATTGTCTTGTCGGGAAAATGAATTGCCATGGCTTTGGGATCTGAGATTTCCATAGATCTCCCTATCTTTGTGTAGTTCTGCGAGCTATTTTCTTTCCTGTGTTTAAAAAATAACTGGACGCTATTAATCATTTCCCCAAACTACGGAACATGCCGAGGGTCGAAAACGTTAATTGGCCAATAAAAAAATTATAGTTATTAACTTCTAGTTAATGCAATATTGTGTTAACTTTCCATCCATCCATTTTCTACCGCTTATTCCCTTTTGGGGTCGCGGGGGGCGCTGGCGCCTATCTCAGCTACAATCGGGCGGAAGGCAGGGTACACCCTGGACAAGTCGCCACCTCATCGCAGGGCCAACACAGATAGACAGACAACATTCACACTCACATTCACACACTAGGGCCAATTTAGTGTTGCCAATCAACCTATCCCCAGGTGCATGTCTTTGGAAGTGGGAGGAAGCCGGAGTACCCGGAGGGAACCCACGCATTCACGGGGAGAACATGCAAACTGTCACGTGGGGGTCGCATTTTAATGCGGGATCGTTCCTCCAACGCAAACATAGACACTCCGGACAACAACTAAAAGGTAAGAATGATTTAATAACAAAACACTGGTACAAAAACAGACGAAAAGAAACACGTGGCGAAAACACAGAAGCTAATGCTAACACTAGCACAGGATCAGGAAACAAGAAATCTAGAATTACCAACGAAACAGTTGCATACCGCAAACAAGGGACCAAGACCGACTGACGGGACAAGGCAGGCTTAAATAAGGAAGTAATTAACAAAAACAGGTGTGCGTCTGGAACCCTCAGCAGGTGAAATTAATATGTTGCTATGGTGACCAAACTGACTCACAAAAAGGTACACAAACAACAGAGGGAGTCCAAACTAACAGAAAATAACTAAACTAAACATGATCCAGACTACGGATCATGACACAAACTCCACACAGAAAGATCCAGAGACTGGATTTGAACCCAGGACTGCAGGACCTTCGTATTGTGAGCAGACGCACTAACCCCTCTGCCACCGTGAAGCCTTGTGTTAACTTTGACAGCCTTAATTACAATATTTGATGACGTATTCCTTCATTTTGCCATAATTCATCACCCTTTCATCTTGGTTTTTCACTGGATACCTAGATTAAGCAAACTTGCTCAAATGATATTCAAGATTTTTTAAATAATTGATTTTATTCAAATTCATTAAAATCATTGAGGATGTTTTCATCGCGGAAGAACATTTGCTAACAAAAAAAAATGCTTTATTTATTTCCATGACTGAATTGAAGGGTGGTGCATGGCAAAAAAAAAACCCTGATAGAACTTTGGTTTTATCAGGGTTTTTTGTGTTCATTGGTCACTTTTGTGTTTCATCTTGGTTTTTCACTGGTTAACAGGATTTTACGAATTCAGCGTAACATTGTGAATCCGCCCAAAAGATGCCAACAATTTTTTTCCGATAGTTTTCACCACTATCTTTAATTTGTTATTATCATTGAGGATTTTATGTTCTATGTTTTCATTGTTGATAGAATTACCCGTAAACATGCTCAAAATATTCCTACAAAGCTAGTCATGGGGCGGGGTCATGGGAAAATAAACTATAACATTTTTGGCATTTCTGGACAAACGTTTTTGAAATTTTAGGCCTGCTGAAAACAGTCTTTCTCTACAGTGGGCCTTCATGGGGGATTTTGCATAACAGGGCTTAATGTTTTTTTTTCGAAATGTGTAACTATGACAAAGGAAACAACCACTACACAGCACACTGGTTCTCAGAAGGTTAAACACAAGATGTTACGATATTTGATGACATATTCATAAATGTTCCCTTAATTAATCACCCTTATGTTTCATTTCCATCGTGGTTTCTCACTGGTTAACAATATTATTAAAATGATAAACTGCTGATAAAACCTCCATCCATCTTCTTCCGCTAATCCAAAGTCGGGTAACGGCGGCAGCCCAAGTAGGGAAGTCCAGACTTCCTTCACCCCAGCCACTTCGTCCAGCTCCTGCCGGGGGATCCCAAAAGTGTTCCCAGGGCAGGCAGGAAACTTCCTTCTAGGATCCTACTGGTCGGACTTGACCTAAACACCTCGCGATTGAGGCGTTCGGGTGGCATCCAACCACCTCATCTGGCTCCTCTCAATTTGGAGGAGCAGCGGCTTTACGCTGAGCTCCTCCCGGATGACAGAGCTTCTCACCCTATCTCTAAGGGATAGCCCCTCCACCCAGTGGAGGAAACTAATTTTGGCCGCTTGTACCAGTGATCTTGTCCTTTCGGTCATAACCCAAAACTCATTACCGTAGGTGGAGAAGGGAACGGAAAACGATCGGTAAATTGAGACCTTTGTCTTCCGGCTCAGCTCCTTCTTCACCACAACACATCGATACAGCGTCCACATTACTGAAGACGCCGCACCGATCAGTCTGTCGATCTCACAATCCACTCTTCCCTCGCTCGTGAACAAGACTCCGAGGTACTTGGAACTCCCCCACATGGGGTAAGAACTCCTCCCCAACCCAGAGATTGCACTCCACCCTTTTCCGGGCTCGGACTTGGAGGTGCTGCTCATCCCAGTCGCTTCATACTCAGTTGCGAACTGATCCAGAGAGAGCAGAAGATCCTCGCCAGATGAACCCATCAGGACCACATCATCTGCCAAAAGCAGAGACCTAATCCTGCAGCCACCAAACTGGATCCACTCAATGCCCTGACTGCGCCCAGAAATGCTGTCTATAAAAGTTATGAACAGAATCAGTGACAAAGGGGAGCCTTTGCGGAGACCACCCCTCACTGGAAACGGGTCCGACTTACTCCCGGCAATGCGGACCAAGCTCTGACACTGATCACACAGGGAGCTGACTGCCACAATCAAACAGTCCGATACCCCATACTCTCTACAGTTAACTACTTTTGAGGCGGCGGATGGTGGTCCAGAATCGCTTCAAAAACCTCCGTAAGTCATTTTCCATGGCTTCCCCGAACTCCTCCCATGTCCGAGTTTTTGCCTCTGCGACAGCTGAAGCCGCACACCGCTTGGCCTGTCGGTACCTGTTTGCTGCCTTCTGGTGTCCTATGAGCCAAAAAGACCCAAAATGACTCTTTCTTCAGCTTGACGGCATCCCCCACCGCTGGTGTCCATCAGTGAGTTCTAGGATTACTGCCACGACAGGCACCAACCACCTTGTGGCCCCAGCTCCAATCGACCGCCTCGACAATAGAGGAATGGAACATGGTCCAATCAGACTCAATGTCCAGCACTTTCCTCGTGACATGTTCAAAGTCTTTCTGGAGGTTGGGATTTAATCTCTCGCTCACAGGATATTCTGCTAGACATTCCCAGCAGAGCCTCACAATATGTTTGGGCATGCCAGCATCCTCCCCCACAATCGCAGCCAACTCACCACCAGGTGGTGATCGGTGGTGTCTCTCTTCACACGAGTGTCTAAAATTCCGCAATTGCGATGACATAACTACAGAGTCGATCATGGAACTGCGGCCTAGGGTGTCCTGGTGCCAAGTGCACATATGGACACTCTTATGTTTGAACATGGTGTTTGTTTTGGACAATCCGTGACAAGACACAAAAGTCCAATAACAAAACACCACTTGGATTCAGATCCGGGCGGCCATTCTTCCAAATCACACTTCAAGGTTTCACTGTTGTTGCCAATATGAGCGTTGAAGTCACCCAGTAGAAAAAAGGGCCCCCCCGGAGAGCACTCTCCAGTACTCATTCGAGTGAATTCAAAAAGGGTGGGTACTCTGTGCTGCTGTTTGGTGCTTAGGCACAAACAGTCAGGACCCATCTCCCCACACGAAGACGGAGGGAAACTACCCTCTTGTCCACTGGGTTGAACTTTAACATGCAGGCGTTGACCCGGGGGGTAACAAGCATTGCCACCTGAGCCTGTCGCCTCTCACTGCATGGAACACCAAAGTGGAAGAGAGTCCATCCCCTCTCGAGAGAACTGGTTCCAGAGCCCTTGCTGGAACTTCTCCACCTCGCGCACTAGCTCAGGCTCCTTCCACCCCAGCGACGTGACGTTCCACGTCCCAAGAACTAGCTTATGTAACCAAGGATTGAACCGCCAAGTGCCCTGCTATCGGCTTCTGCCCACCTCACATTGCACCCGACCTTTATGACCCCGCCCCCCATGAGCCCATTGGAGGAGGGACCTACGTTGCCTCTTCGGGCAGTGCCCATGGAGACAAGCTCGGCCCCAGGCGCTCACCATTGTGCCCCACCTCCGTACCTGGCTCCAGAGAGAGCCCCCGGTGACCCGCGTCTGGGCGAGGGAAATCTTGGTTCTTGTCCTTTCATTTCCATAAAGGTCTTCGATCTGCTCTTTGTCTGATCCCTCACCGAGGACCTGTCTGTCTTGGGAGACCCTACCAGGGGGCATAGAAGCCCCTCGGACAACATAGCTCCTAAGATCATTATTACACGCAAACTTCTCTACCAAGTTAAGGTGGCAGCTCAGAGAGGAGGATGATACATATTTTTTTTTACCCCCCATAGTTTTTGTAATTTACTTTAATCTGTCATTGAGGATTTCATATTATATTCCTCTCAGAATGGGGAGATGATGTAGTTGCGGTGCAGATTTTACGTACAGTAACAACAGTAAAATATAATGAAAAACTATAAATTAATGTTATGATTTAATCGCTTATAGAATTATGCTAAAAATGCTTAACCCATTCCCTAAAATTAGTTGAGGGACGAGAAAAAAACTGATAAGATCTTTACTTTAACAAAATTTTAGGCTATTTTTTGGCATCTCGGCCTGAGAACCTGCGTCCTCTAATGTGGAAAATTGTTTTCTGCACTACAGGTTTATTTTTTTGTCTGATAAAAGATTCACGTGTCCACTGCACGGATGCTGGTGCAGGTTGATAATCCACCACCAGCTGATAATATGTTTGTCTTCATCGCTACTCGTTAGCAGGATTGTGCAAAAACTGCTTACCTGGTTAATACGAGCTCAATGATTTCATTTTGATGCGATAATTTGTATATCATCATTAATTAGTGGGGTGTTGTGTTCCATCCATCCATTTCCTACCGCTTATTCCCTTTTGGGGTCGCGAGGGGGTGCTGGCGCCTATCTCAGCTTCAATCGGGCGGAAAGCGGGCTACACCCTGGACAAGTCGCCAACTCATCGCAGAGCCAACACAGAGAGACAGACAATATTCACACCCACATTCACACACTAGGGACCATTTAGTGTTGCCAATCAACCTATTATTCTTGCAAACTTGCAGGATTACGCAAAAATATCTCGACTGATTTCTAAGAACATTGAATAATATTTCAAGGGAAAAGACTTGGCTATTAAGGGAAAAACGCAGTATTTTGATGAATCGGTGAACTGTGAACTGTTTAGGTATGGCAGCAAGGCGTTTACAGCCAATTCTCTGACCATCAGTCCCACCCACCTATGCGCGCTGCTGGGGAGCTCAATTTCCCACAACCTCCCAAACCTCCTCGCTATTTGTCTTCATTCCAAGAAACGAGGAGGCAAGCGACATCCACGCACACGACTGTTTCTCCATCTCCATCACTCGGGAATGTGTTTTTTTTTGGTTTTTTTGGGCTGTGACTCCCGCCCGCGTGCCCCCTAGCGTGGGGGCTTCCGAGGAACACTGAAGGCATCATCTCGCACCAGTCAGAAAGTCCGCCAGTCAGGCTCACTCGCAGGAGGAGGCGGAGAAGAATGGTGGTGGCTCACATCTCTGCTTTCTGACCCGTGGGATTTTGGATTTGATTAGACCACGTGACGAAGATGCGATTCTTTATTTCTTGACACGCAGCCAAAGGAAGAGTGAGGACAGGCTTCGCTGGATCAGAATGCAACAATTCCCGCATCTGCACTTGAGACGTGACAAGGAGTAGAGGAGGCTTTGAGGAAGGGGTTCAATTACAGGAAAAAGGGGGATACCATAAAGATCACGGAGCAAAAGATGTGGATTTGAGGCGCCAACTCTTTTGCACATTTGCGCATCGACACTGATGGCCCATTTCAAAGTCTCTAGTTCTCTGACGGTGGAGCGCCATATGACGGATTTATTCAGTCTATGGTAGGAGGAAGAGGAGGAAGGAGAAAACTCAAGCGCACACCCTCCCGCTCCCCCATCCTCTCTCCTCCCCTATCTCTCTCCATCCATCCCTACCCTTCCCTTCCACACTCCCCTCCTCCCCTTCCTTCCTTCCCCGTGTTCTGGATGTGAAGCAGCATGCGGGAGAGCTCAGAGGGCTGGCGCTCGCCTCACCGCGGAGGATGCGCCCGCAGTAGTTTGGCACGACGCAGCACGGAACGCCGTCAAACGCAAGGAGGAGGAGGAGGCGGACGGAGGAGACTGCACGCCAGCATGCGGGACGGAGGGATGACGGCGGCCGCACGCTGTCTCCTGTGGAGTGTCGTCCTCGGCTGCATCTGCACGCACACGCAAGGTAGGGGGAGATCAGACGCGTGCGCGAGGGGGTTGGGGGGGGGAGCCAGGGTCAAGGCACTGGTTGCCACTAGTGTGTGCGTGGATGTATGCTAAATGGGAATTGGAAGGGAGAGGGGATTGAACCTCCTCCTCTTCTTCTCCATCCCGCGCCTCCTCAATACAGCCATTGAGCCGGCAGCCAATAAATATTCTTGCGGTAGCTCCCGGGCTGTGGCGGCGTGAACGTGAGCTGCTTATTAGAGTTAGTGTTGTTTGTGGCAATCATCTCCTGTCTGTCCTTATGCAGCATTTCTTCTCCTCAAGACAAGCCTACATTTGTTATGTAATGCTGAAGGTGCCCCCCCCCAACACACACACACACTTTGTGTCTCCCCTCCCTGTCCCCCTTTTTTTTTTGCTGCTTCTCTCCCAGCGGACTCAAATGTTTAAATATTCACCGTAAAGCACCCTCCCTCACACCCGTCGCCGCTTTTTCATTTCCCGCACACATTTCTCTCAAGGGAAGGGGACCGGCTCCAAGTCCCGACTTTGGTAACTTGCCAATAGCGGGCGAAAGCGAAAAAGGGGAGGAGCTTGTACAGGAAGTGGTAGAATAGCTAAAGGCTCAACGCCGATCGCGGCATTTGTCACTGTCATGGCCGAGAGTACTGGGCGACGCCGTGGAGCCAAAAATAAAACCAAAGATGGCTCGATAAAAACGCTGCTTGGAAATGTTTAGAGTTTATTTGCTTCTTGCGTGCGACTATATGTGAGCTTGTTTGTAGCACTTGATGTGAAATCCCATCTCGCAGGTGCTGGAAAAAAGACTTAAATCAGGGGTCTCCAATTCAATTATCTGGGAGGAGGAGTCTGGGTGATAGAAACTGGCTTTGAAGTATTCTCTTTAGAACAGTGGTTTTTAACCTTGTTGGAGGTACCGAACCCCAGTCTCGTATGTGCATTCTCCGAACCCTTCTTTAGTGAAAAATAAAATGTTTTTTTTTTCAAATTGAAAACAAAGGTATGTTGTTGTTTTTTTACTAGTGCACAAAATGAACCGTGCACAAACATCACCTCGTTCAAAGAACAAAACCAATGCGGTACACAAACTCACAACAAATTACACACCTGCAAATCAGATGGAAAATTAGAGGGAACATTCTTTGGGGGTATCCATAATACGGCGATAGGGAGACATTTTTATTTACTCAATGAGTCTGGTGTGTTTTTATCTAGGCGGTCCACTCCTTGAGGTCGACTCACCGAACCCCTAGGGTTCGATCGAACCCAGGTTAAGAACCTCTGCTTTAGAATGATGTTTTACCACCTGACTAAATTTTATAATGATATAGGCTTTGAGTCATTAAAAATGTAAAATTGTATGTAAACATTAGTGGCACAGGTGAAGTGTGTTTGCCTCACAATTCAAAGGTCCTGGGTTCGATCCTGGGCTCGGGATCTTACTGTGTGGGGTTTGCATGTTCTCCCCGTGACTGCGTGGGTTCCTTCCGGGTACTCCGGCTTCTTTCCACCTGGGGATAGGTTGATTGGCAACACTAAATTGGCCCTGGTGTGTGAATGTGAGTGTGAATGTTGTCTGTCTATGTGTGTTGGCCCTGTGATGAGATGGTAACTTGTCCAGGGTGTAAACCGCCTTCCGCCGAAATGCAGCTGAGATAAGCTCCGGCACCCCCCGTGACCATGGAAGGGACAAGCGGTAGAAAATGGATGTACAAATTGAATATTTGTGCATTTGTATATTTAATATAATATGTTCAGACACATTTCAGCTTGCCTACAGCAAGTTGCTCTTTGTGTTGCCCAAAGTGTGTTTGTATGTTTTGTGTTTACAGCATTGTTGTGCTTTGTGTTTAGTGGAATTCAAGATTGCAATATTATAATAATTTTGCGAGCCAGAGTTACACTGTACTATAAAAAAATAAGTAGAGGTCCACAAAACGTGGGCCAAGTTTGAGACCCCTAACTTAAGTCTCACCTTGGACCAACTTTATCACCTCTGGAAAAATCTACCGCCCCGTCCCCCACCCCCGGGGAATGTACTTTATTGATTAAAACAGGATTCCCTAATTTGCAACCTCCCGTGTCGTGTGGATCATGGCCCTCACGTGTTTCAATCGAAGCCGTGGAAAAAGAGGGTGGGGTGTGGGGTGTGGACCCGAGGGCACATTCAAATTGATGAATAAAATGTCAAAGGTAAATAGAAAAGTTTGGGCTAAAGCAGCCAAGCAAAAAAAACCTATTAAAACCCCCGAAGAAAGAAAAAGTAAATAATGCAACGCTTTTGATACCTGGTGACATTTGGCTGACATTTTGGCAACCGTGGTTTAAAAGAGGAAAACAAAAAGACGTGGAGTTGCATGTCTGTTCAAAACTACAGGATCCATGTTCAAAGAAAGTGAAACCAGAGTATTCCCTAGTATCACCGCCAAATTCATAGAATTGTTCCATGGTCTTCGCCCCACCCCTCCACGAGGTATTTAGGTCCGTCATGTAGTTTTTGTGTAATCCTCTCACCGACAAACAGTTTAAATACTCCTTAATCTTTCATTTTCTTTCCTTTGCCCTGCCTAGCCGCAAAGATTTGTGAAAATCTGTAAAATAGATAATAATAAATGGATGGAAATAGAAATAGACAGTTAAAAATGTCCTTTGAGATTGCATTTTTTCTTGTTTAGTGCTTTCAACCGGAAGTACAACTGCTGTTTCGTCTTCTAGCCATACATAGCAATGCTACTCTTATGGATTCTTTATTCATCACTCCAAGCAACGTTTGTAAGCTTTACAATAGAACTAAAACAAGTCATACTTATAAACTGTATATGTAGGAGTGTTCTCACGCATTAGTATGTGCTATTGTAATGTAATCAAGCTAGTCAATCAATCAATCTATCAAAATTTAATTATATAGCCCTTAATGTCAGAGTTATTTGGTGTTGTCAAACCCCAAGATGCAGAGATGGAGGCCGGCATGGAGTGAGAAAACATGATTTAATAAAGATACTAAGACAAAATCAAACAAAAGGGTACTAACACAAAGCGCGCACGAGGCGGATAACAAACTAAGGGTCTTTTTCATAGAAGCTAGCAAGAAACAAAAAAGGGCTTAGCATGGAAGCTAGCGGTTTGCAAACAGGAAAACAGAAGTCGTTACTTGTAGAGTGAAAACAAAACAGAATCAGGGAACAAAAGACAGTAAGTTACAAACAAACGAATGTAGCTTACCGCTACGCTGCAATAAAACGACACGATAGCAACGACAGGAGCGACATGTGGCAACGACAATACAAATGACAATACAATTATCCAGCAAATGACACAAGACGAAGAGGGTACAAATAGGAGCGGGCTGATTGGCAATAGGTGTGACCAGGTGCCAATCAGCCGCAGCTGAGGAGGAACACAGCACTCAGGGAACAAGACAGGAAGCTGACAAAATAAAAGCACTAGACAGGAACTAAAGACAGGAGATACCAAACACAGAGGAAACAGACAAATGCAGAGGAAAACTAAAACATAGACAAACTGTCAGGGGAAAGCCTGACACTTAATCCCAAATGTCTCAAAGAGCTGCACAAAACAGAACGACATCCTCGGCTCAGATGCCACATCAGGGCAAGAAAAAACTAAACCCAATGGAAACAAAGACAAACCTCGGAAGGGATCGCAGATTTGGGAACCCCCCAATGGATGCCGAATGCATAGTTAACCGTCTGTTTGGCTGATTGTAAAGCTAGCTTCGGCAGCTAATGAGTCCATGACGCTGACTCTTCTTTGTTGTTTTATCAGCCGTTTTACTGGTGTGTAAATAGACTTTTACAAAAATGTTGTCTAAATATCTTATTTCACAGTGTATATATCTGCAGTTTATAGTCCGGTGTAGTTTATTTATAGATTTTTTTATGCTATAATTTAGTGGGTGCGGCTTGTATACCGGTTCACTCAATAGTCTGAAAAAAACAGTACTTTTAAAGTTGTTTGTAGGTAGTTGGCATCATTTAAAACGAAACACAGTTGCACAACTTATTTGCGCAGGTAGACAACACACATTTTTCATTGTCTATAACATACTTGCCAACACTCCCGAATTATTCTGTAGACTTACGAATTTCAGTAGCCCTCCCGAAAATCAACCATTCTCCCGAATTTGTCCCGATTTCCACCAAGATGACAATATTGGGCGCTTGCCTTAAAGGCATTGCCTTTAGCATCGTCTACAACCTGTCGTCATGTCTGCTTTTCTTCCGTACAAACTGTGTGTCGGTGTATTCACAAAAATAATGTGGCTTACACACACACACACACACACACACACACACACACACACACACGCGCACACACACACAGCAAAATGAGCTAACGTGAATGCAAGCATACTTGGTCAACAGCCATACACGTCACACTGAGGGTGGCCGTACAAACAACCTTAACACTGTTACAAATATGCGCCACACTGTGAACCAACACCAAACAAGAATGACAAACATTTCTGGAGAACATCCGCGCCGTAACACAACATAAGCACAACAGAACAAATACTAAGACTTAATTGTCTTGTAATTAATGTACATCAGAGCTATTAAATTGTTTTGTATTTAGTCTATTTGATTCTGCAACTAGTGTTTGGATCCCACTGTATGCAATGTCTGAAGAGCATGGAAAAAAGCATTTCACTGTGGTGTACTCTGCATGTGACGAATAAACTTTAAACCTTGAACCCAGAACCCCTTGCAGCACTAGCTTTTCCGGGAGACTACAATACACACCCCCGCTACCACCAAACCCCGCCCCCCAACCCCCTTCTCCCAATACGGAGGTCTCAAGGTTGGCAAGTATGGTCTACAAGCATTCTGTGTTTTCTCAGCCCGCCCTTTGCACCCGAAGGGCAGCTGAACACGCCGCTTTCTTCGTAATCATCGATGTGGTATACCGCCGTCAGAGTAGTCTCCAACATGTGATTGAGCAATTAACCCGGGGGCTGAAAATAAGTAATTCCATTCATATTGATGAGGCGTGGAAATGCAGCACTTTGTTCTTTTGCCACGTGGGCCCGATTGAAATGTATCCGTCATCCCTAGGTAGTAATTGAACGCGGGTCGTCAGTGTTAAATTGGACAGGCTGTCAGGCGTTGTGAAGTGCTATTCCGCGCCTCCTTTTACAACCCATCGTCGGATATCAGAGATTGATCGGTGCCGCGCATTGCTGCAGCGATGCTGATTATAAGCCATTGATTGATGTCGTCCATTAGCGTGCCGCTGCTAATCATTTACCTTTTTATTGGTTCGGAGTTTAGTGTCCGGGTAATAACTTTGGTCAGCGATGGATTGATATCCGCTGGGAACTGATGGCTTATTAGCGTGCTCGGAGACGGCAAAACACAATGATACTTTCTGTGTTCGCACAGTTGGCATGAGCGCCACTGCGACACGTACACTCCAGCACAGGCTTAATCCTGTGGCTTATGGCTGCTTTCTCAGAGAGGCAGATCATACACTGTAAATACTGACGCTGTGCAGAGAAGGGAATTTGGGAGATAGTGAGGCAGCGTGCCTGAGGAGGGCTGCGTAATATCCTATGAATGTAGCAACAGCATGATATTAACAAACGCTCCAAGGCTCTTGTGCCGGATACTCAAGAGGGGACACTTTTTCTCATCAGGGACCCTCTCAGTTAAGTCCTCCGAGGGCTGTACGCAACTTATGAAAAAATAGCGCAATAAAACCACACTTCTATAAAGTTTTATTGCAGTTTTTATGTCACAGAACTAACAGTGCTATTCTGCAACGGTTTATAGTCACTTATGTGTAAAACAACCATCTAACACCACAATTTGGCAACATTTTGGTCATTTTTGTGTAATACAACAACGGAACAGCAATATTCCACAACATTATATACCGTATTTCCTTGAATTCCCGCCGGGGCGCTAATTAATTTAAAACCTCTTCTCACTCCTGCGCTTACCAAAGGCATGGGGTAAAAGTAAGCATGCGCTAATTATTTTAAAACCTCTTCTCACTTACCAAAGGCATGCAGAAAAACATTGAGTGTAATGTAAGCTTGGACCTTAAATCCTACTGAATAGCTCTTAATCTTCTTCCCTTTATGCAATTTCAAATTACCGGTATTGAAATCAGCCTCCTCCATTTTGAAAATGATGACAGGGGAAGTGTCACCCGTGAGGTCACGAGTTTGACCAGGCGGTAATACTAAGCATGCGCTAATTATTTTGCAAAGCGAGTTTGACCCGGCAGTAATTCGAGGCAGGCGCATACTATATGCCCTGTGGCAATTCAAGGAAATACGGTAGTCATTTGTGTGTAATAAAACAATTTACCACCACTTTTCTGCAACAATTTATAGTCATTATTGTGTAATACAACAATGTAACACAACTATTTGACAATATACGACTGATTTTTTTTTTGTGTATTATAACAATCCAACACAACTATTCTACAAGGTTTGATGGTAATTTGTGTCTAATATAACAAGCTAACACCACTGTTGTACAATATTTTATATATATTTGTGTGTATTACAACAATGTAACACCACTATTCTACAGTAATAGCACTTTGTCTGTCATACAACAGTCAAACAAAGCTATTGTACAACATTTTATGAACATTTTTATGTAATACAACAATCTAACACTACTTTTTATCGTCATATTTGTGTGATATAACAATCCAACACCATTATTCAACAACATTGTATAGTCATCGTTGTGTATTACAACAATCCAACACCACTATTCTACAATGTTTTATAGTAATTTTTGTGTAATACATGAATCTAAAACCACTGTTCTACAATTTTTTATGCTAATTTGGGTGTATTGTGTTACCACAATCTGATGGCACTATTCCAGAATGTTTTATGGTACTGTATTTTTCGGACTATAAGTCGCAGTTTTTTTCATAGTTTGGCTGGGGGTGCGAAATATACTCCGGAACAACTTATGTGTGAAATTATTAACACATTACCATAAAATATCACATAATATTATTTATCTCATTCGCGGAAGAGACTAAGAAAATGTCAGCAATCGTCACACACACACACGTCAACCAATAAGAATTTGGCGGAGGAGGGTCATGGCAGAAGTGCATTGTGGGTCATGGAATGCTAACTGCTATATGCTATATGCTACAGCCATAGCTATTAAAATGGATCATTTCATTGTTGGCGGTAACTTATAAAAAAAAATGGCACCGAAAAGGAAATCATGTACTGCAGATTACAAGCTGGACGTAGTGAAATATGCAGCAGAAAACGACAAGAGGAAGCGGCGCATACTTTTGGAGTTGGCAGAGTTGTTTAGAAGCGACATCGAGGAAGAAAATTTCATGAGATTTATCGATTAGGAGTGACAGATTGTTTGGTAAACATATAGCATGTTCTATCTGTTATAGTTATTTGAATGACTCTTACCATAATATGTTACGTTAACATACCAGGCACCTTCTCAGTTGGTTATTTATGCGTCATATAACGTACACTTATTCAGCCTGTTGTTCACTATTCTTTATTTATTTTAAATTGCCTTTCAAATTTCTATTCTTGGTGTTGGATTTTATCAAATAAATGTCCCCCAAAAATGCGACTTATACTCCAGTGTGACGTATATATGTTTTTTTCCTTCTTTATTATGCATTTTTGGCCGGTGCGACGTATACTCCGGAGCGATTTATAATCAAAGAAATACGTTAATTTGTATCCATTACAAAAGTCTAAAACCGCTATTCTACAACGTTTTATGGTCATTTTTTTTTTTTTTACAATACAACAATCTAACACCTCTGCAACGTTTTAGAGTAATTTGTGTGTGCTACAACAATCTAACACAGGTAGGGAACCTATGGCTCTAGAGCCAGATGCGGCTCTTTTGATGACTGCACCTGGCTCTAAAGTCTTAGCTGACATTGCTTAACACGATAAGTAATACATAATTCCGCTGGTAATCACAATGTTAAAAATAACGTTCAAAATATAAAACATTCTCATGCATTTTAATCCATCCATCCATTTCCTACCGCACCTAACCATGCTATTAAAAAGAATCAGAGACTTATAATACTCTAAAAATGTTGGTCTTACTTAAAAAAATGCATGCCTTTACTTTTGTTCAGTGTTAAAAAATATGATATGGCTCTCACGAAAATACATTTAAACATGTTTGGCTTTCATGGCTCTCACAGCCAAAAAGGTTCCCGACCCCTGATCTAACAGCACTATTCTACAATGTTTTATAGTAATTTGTGTGTACAGTGTTACCAAAATCTGGCACCACTATTCCAGAATGTTTTATGGCAATTTGTTTCTATTAAAACTGTGAAGCTTGTATTACATATTATATATACATATATACGTAAATGTTACATATGTATATGCATACCTCATTTCCATATGAGTTGGGAAATTGTGTTAGATTTTAAATATAAACAGAATACAATGATTTGCAAATTATTTTCAACCCATATTCAGTTGAATATGCTACAAAGACAACATATTTGATGTTCAAACTGATAACATTTTTTTTTTTTCAAATAATCATTAACTTTAGAATTTAATGCCAGCAAGACGTGACAAAGAAGTTGGGAAAGGTGGCAATAAATACTGATAAAGTTGAGGAATGCTCATCAAACACTTTTATGGTACATCCCACAGGTGTGCAAGCTAATTGGGAACAGGTGGGTGCCATGATTGGGTATAAAAGCAGCTTCCGTGAAATGCTAAGTAATTCACAAACAAGGTTCACCACTTTGTAAGCAAATCGTTGAACAGTTTTAGAACAACATTTCTTAACGAGCTATTGCAAGGAATTTAGGGATTTTACCATCTACGGTCCATAAAATCATCAAAAGGTTCAGAGAATCTGGAGAAATCACTGCACTTAAGCGATGATATTACAGACCTTTGATCCCTCAGGCGGTATTGCATCAAAAACCGACATCAGGGTGTAAAGGATATCACCACATGGGCTCAGGAACATTTCAGAAAACCACTGTCAGTAACTACAGTTGGTCGTTACATCTGTAAATGCAAGTTAAAACTCTACTGTTCAAAGCCAAACCCATTCATCAACAACACCCTAAAATGCCGCCCGCTTCGCTGGGCCCGAGCTCATCTAAGATGGACTGATGCAAAGTGGAAAAGTGTGCTGTGGTCTGACGAGTCAACATTTCAAATTATATTTGGAAACAGAGGACGTGGTGTCCTCCGGAACAAAGAGGAAAAATACATTCGGATTGTTATAGGTGCAAAGTTTAAAAGCCAGTATCTGTGATGGTATGGGGGTGTATTAGTGCCCAAGGCATGGGTAATTTACACATCTTTGAAGGCACCATTGATGCTGAAAGGTCCATACAGGTTTTGGAGCAACATATGTTGTCATCCAATCAACGTTATCATGGACGCCCCTGCTTATTTCAGCAAGACAATGCAAAGCCACGTGTTACAACAGCGTATCTTCGTAGTAAAAGAGTGCAGGTAGTTTCCTGGCCCGCCTGCAATCCAGACCTGTCTCCCATCGAAAATGTGTGGCGCATTATGAAGCATAAAATACGACAGCGGAGACCCCGGACTGTTGAACGACTGAAGCTCTAAATAAAACAAGAATGGAAAAGAATTCCACTTTCAAAGCTTCAACAATTAGTTTCCTCAGTTCCCAAACGTTTATTGAGTGTTGTTAAAAGAAAAGGTGATGTAACACAGTGGTGAACATGCCCTTTCCCAACTACTTTGGCACGTGTTGCAGCCATGAAATTCTAAGTTGATTATTTTTTGCAAAAATAAATAATGTTTATGAGTTTGAACATCAAATATCTCGTCTTTGTCGTGCATTCAATTGAATATGTGTTGAAAAGGATTTCCAAATCATTTCATTACGTTTATATTTACATCTAACACAATTTCCCAACTCATATGGAAACGAGGTTTGTATACACGTAAATATTACATATATGCCATTTTATATTGCTATTATGGTACATTTTTTGTCTACTTCTTACCTTTTGTTTTTGCCTTCTTTTCGTGCCCTTGTCGGCATTATCCTTTTCATCCTTGACCTTTGTAACTGAGCTACTGTGTGTAACAATTTCCCTTGTGGATCAATAACGTTTGTCTAAATCTAACGCTATAAGTATTCTAAAGCGTTATATAATTGTGGAGCAGTACAGATGACTAATTAACTTAAGTTTATGGTAAATTTTTACATAACGCAGACATCTAGCACCAAAATCATGCAACCTTTAAGTGTAATTTTTATATGATAACAATTTTTCACAAAGTTTTATTGTAACACTTTGATGAGAAATTAAAGGCCTACTGAAATGAGATTTTATTATTTAAACGGGGCCAGCAGGTCCATTCTATGTGTCATACTTGATCATTTCGCGTGATTGCCATATTTTTGCTGAAAGGACTTAGTAGAGAACATCGATGATAAAGTTTTTGGTTGCTATAAAATAGCCTTGCCTTTACCGGAAGTAGCAGACGTTGACGTCACCGGTGTGAGGGCTCCTCACATCCTCACATTGTTTATAATGGGAGCCTCCAACAAAAGAGAAAACGACAATTTCCCCATTAATTTGAGTAAGGATGAAAGATTCGTGTTTGAGGATATTGATAGCAAAGGACTAGAAAAAAAGAAAAGGAAAAAAAAAGACCATTGCATTGTGAGCGATTTAGATGTTTTTAAACACATTCATTAGGATAATTCTGGGAAATCCCTTATCTTTCTATTGTGTTGCTAGTAGGAGTGTAACGGTACGTGTATTTGTATTGAACCGTTTCGGTACGGGCGTTTCGGTTCGGTACTAGGGTGTAAAAAGTTTGAAAGCTAAAGTCTTAGCAAGCTGCTCTGCTTTCTGCCTCTGTCTGAGCAGTGAGCACCCAGCATTGTCCCGCCCACACAACCATCTGATTGGTTACATACAAAGCCAATCAGCAGTGCGTATTCACAAAGCATAATGTCAGTGCTCCGGTGTCGAGATGAGCGGATATGTGTTTATTAGGTGAGCAGCTGACATCGTACACTCCCAGAATGATAAAAAAACACTTCCCAGTCACAACTATTACAAACATCACTATGAGCCCGTTGACCTTTTAGAAACTTAAACTGCAGCTCAGCTCGCTCATAGTTGAGGTGAAGGCTAATTAGCTTTTAGCGTTACGTTAGCTCATTTTGCTGTGTGTGTGTGCGCGTGTGTGTGTGTTTGTGTGTGTGTGTGTGTGTGTGTGTGTGAGTGTGCATGTGTGTATGTATATAATAAAAGTCAACTGCAGACTTCCCAAATGCTGTAATAAATTAAGCATGATGAGTTGACTTGAAACTGTTTAATGTTGCGCTTTTTATATGTAGAAGAAAAGTTTTGTCATTGTATTTAATCTGAGCAACAATTTGAGGCAGTTTAATGTGGATTAACGTGGGCAGAATTATTATAATGTTCCCAATGTTAAAAGGATATAGTCATTGTTTACAAATTTGGTAAACAAATAACCAAAAAATGTATATTTTGTTGTTTTCTTACTGTACCGAAAATGAACCGAACCGTGACCTCTAAACCGAGGTACGTACCAAACCGAAATTTTTGTGTACTGTTACACCCCTAGTTGCTAGTGTTTTAGTGAGTTTAACAGTACCTGATAGTCAGAGGGGTGTGTCCAAGGGTGTGTTGACGCCAGTGTCTGAAGGAATTAGTCACGGCAGCTACATGGACGGCGCAAGCGCCACAGATCTCCGGTAAGAGGCGACTTCTTACCACAATTTTCTCACCGAAACCTGCCGGTTGACAAGTAGTCGGGATCAATGTTTGCTTGATCGCTCTGATTCATAGTAAATCTTCACCTCCGGGAATTTTAAACAAGGAAACACCGTGTGTATATGTGGCTAAAGGCTAAAGCTTCCCACCTCCATCTTTCTACTTTGACTTCTCCATTATTAATTGGACAAATTGCAAAAGATTCAGCAACACAGATGTCCAAAATACCGTCTAATTGCGCGATGAAAAGAGACGACTTTTAGCCGCAAGTGGTGCTGCGCTAATATGTCCTCTCCAATTCGAGACGTCACGCGCTCGTGTCATCATTCCACGACGTTTTCAACAAGAAACTCCGCGGGAAATTTAAAATTGCAATTCAGTAAATTAAAAAGGCCGTATTGGCATGTGTTGCAATGTTAATATTTCATCATTGATATATAAACTATCAGACTGCGGGGTGGTTAGTAGTGGGTTTCAGTAGGCCTTTAAGATCGACAGTTTCACATCCAGCTGGTGCCTCCTGCTCCTTTTCTGTGTGTTAAAAGTATGTTTTGCTTCCTCAGTAAGTAAAAACATGGCCACAGCTATGCTGCCTGGAAGCGTGACGAAAGGAGGAAAGATAGATGGGTGGCATGGATGCATGAAGGGCAGTGCGGGTCAAAGGTTCGATCCCCTCTGACAGTTGGGAGTGTGTCGCTGTCAGAGTGTCCTTGAGGAAGAAACCCACGCGCTTAATGATGGTGTGCTCCACTACCCTCCTCCTCCATCCCACTTGGGAAAATACATGACAAGAATTTGTACAAGACAAAGTCCAGACTTGAATTGTACGTTAAGTTCCAGTTACATTTGATTATAAGGAGCCACAAGTGATACAGTGCCCACTACCAGACACAGCGCCATCTGCTGGATGCGGTGGGTCACTGCCTTACTTCCCACCCATGCAAGGACAGTAAATGTCTCGATCTGCACCTTTTTCACCCCTGTGGTTGGTATGACTTACTCACTCACTCAATCACCCACTCACTCATTAACTATCTCACTTACTCACTCACTCACTTAATTCATGCCGCAAAGTAGTTTTTTAGTAAATATCGCATACTTCTAATAACTAACCAATTAATACCGCTATTCTAAAAGTTTTCATCACTCATTCACATTCACTCAGTCAGTTTCACTCACATTGACCTGCCGTCACCCACTCACTTTTACTCTCCTACCTACAATCACTCACTTTCACTAGCTCACTCCATTCTACAAATTAATTGTTGTCCATATTGCATAGTCTCACGAACTAGCCGACGGATGTTAGGATTCAATAAGGCAGGCCTGCGCAATTATTTTGACTCGGGGGCCACATTTAGAGAAAAAAATGTGTCTGGAGGCCGGAATATCTATTTTTAGGAACACTAATACAAAATCTCACAATGATGTCTGATTGAATACTAAGAACCTTATTACAGACCTAATGGAATTTTACATTTGTCTATGAAGGATAAAACACTGAATATTGACAAAATATGATCGTCACCCCCCTTTCGATCGAAATATTTTACAATCAAGTGAAACGCAACAAACAGTGAAATATGAACCAGAAGGGTACAAAATAAACCCACCTACAATCTAATACATCTGATACATCACTAAGCTTTCAAACTTTGTTGTGACTATATCCTTCCGCATCTGTGGAAACGCTCCCCACCCACACTGCTTGGTGCCTCGTCTGAGCTGCTGTGACTTAAATTACCATAGTAGATAGTTAGATGACCATAGTAACTAATTATATTACCATAGTAATTAATTAGATTACCTTAGTACCTGTTATATCATCCATAAGTGCAGATTCCAACCATTGAAATACTTATTATAGTTAAAGACATACTGTCGTTTGAAAACATGAGTGCACATCATAAAGGCAGCTACACTTTACATCTTAGAGATCTAAAACAAATATTTGGGAATGTCCGGTTGGCCAGATTGAAAAACTCAACGGGCCGCATGTGGCCCCCGGGCCTTAATTTGCCCAGGTCTGCTATAAAGTGCCATTGCATTTTGCAAGTTAAAATTTGAATTAGGCTAACATTTTTAACCACCTAATGCTGCTACATTGATACCTCAGTTTTTGCACGGCCAACTTTTCCTATATTCAGCATTTCGCCGAAATTATCGTCCACATTTTTCCGTGGTTTCTGTATACCGTCTCATTTATTGTACCGTCTCATTGCGCATGACAAATTAATCCATGGAATCGAAAGCCCAAACAAATAATTCCACATGTTGTTGACTTAGTGTCTGCTTTTTTTATTGAATTTGACTGCAAAGAAACTAAAAACATGGGGTCAAAGAAAGTTGTGAGTGCCAGCGCTTTGATAATGATCTGGTAGCAAAGTATACTACTACGCTTTATTGTAGTTTTTGCGTAATCCTAACTAAATGGTAAATGGGTTATACTTCTATAGCGCGTTTCTACTTTTTTTGAAGAAACTCAAAGCGCTTTGACACTATTTCCACATTCACCCATTCACACACTGATGGCGGGAGCTGCCATGCAAGGCGCAAACCACGACCCATCAGGAGAAAAGGTGAAGTGTCTTGCTCAAGGACACTACGGACATGACTAGGGTGGGAGAAGGTGGGGATTGAACCAGTAACCCTCAGATTGCTGGCAAGGCCACTCTTCCAACTTCGCCACGCCGTCCCCTAACATCCCCTTTTTTGTGTTATAACCACCATCTCTCAATTAGCTGACCCTGTTTCGATTATTGGACTGTCTGATGTGGCGGTCCACTCCCTGTATGATCAGTATACTTGCCAACCCTCCCGGATTTTCCGGGAGACTCCCGAAATTCAGCGCCTCTCCCGAAAACCTCCCGGGACAAATTTTCTCCTGAAAATTTCCCAAAATTCAGGCAGAGCTGAAGGCCATGCCCCCTCCAGCTGTTTTGAAGCCCACAGTAAAGCGATGTATACTTCATCACGTCGCCTGGTTATTGACTCCAACCCAGTATATTACACCGTCGACGAGCAAAATGAAGAAATACGCTTGCAAGTTCCAAAATGAATGGAAACAAGAATTTCAGTTTATCCAGGAGAGTTTGAAGGGGAAGGGATACATTTTGTAAAACAGACTTCTCCATTGAACGCGGTGGCCGAACGGATATACTCAGTCATGAACGGTCATCGAAGCACAAAGCGTCCGCAGCGCAGCATCGTTCACAACCCAGTATTATGGGCCACCTCGCAAAATGGAGACCCGATGGTGTAACTTAGGCTGAGGCAAAGATGGCTATGCTGACAGCTGGAAGCAACATCCCTTTCTCATTTGCGGATGTCTACAACAAATCCGTGAACGATATGTTCCCGGATTCGGAGATCGTTCGCCAGTACGCAAATGGCAGAACAAAGGTTACTCAAATAGTGAAAGGTAGGTGTTGTTTTTTTTTTTTAGTAACCAGCAAGCACAGTACAGTTAGTAGAACAACTGTGTTTTTATTACTGTGTATTTAATAGGTGCCGTCAGAAATTTCACTTTTTCTTTTATTTATATATATATATATATATATATATATATATATATATATATATATATATATATATATATATATATATATATAATAAAATAAATCTATAGCTAGAATTCCCTGAAAGTTATGTATTTAATACATATATCTATATTTATACATATATATATATATATATATATATAGATGAGAGTAGTTCATATATATATATATATACATATATATATATATATATATGAAATACTCGATTTGGTGAATTATTCTCCTCCCCTCTAAACCACGCCCCCCTGGCAGTAAGTCTGACCCGTTTCCAGTGAGGTTTGGACATAATTTCTAGGCACAGTCAAGGCATTGAGGGGATCCGGTTTGGTGGCTGCAGGATTAGGTCTCCAATTTTTGCTGGCCTCGGATCTTCAGCTCTCTTTGGATCGGTTCCCAGCCGAGTGTGAAGCGACTGGGATGGGAATCAGCATCTCCAAGTCCGAGTCCATGGTTCTCGCCTGGAAAAAGATGGAGTGCCATCTCCGGGTTGGGGAAGAGGTCTTGCCCCAAGTGGAGGAGTTTGAGTACCTTGGAGTCTTGTTCACGTGGGAGGGAAGAGTTGATCGTGAGATCGACAAGCGGATTGGTGTGGGGTCTTCAGTGATGTGGATGCTGTATCGATCCGTTGTGGTGAAGAAGGAACTGAAGGCAAAATCTCTCAATTTATCGGTCGATCTACATTCCCATCTTTAACTTTGGTTAAGATCAGAAGGACAAGATCACAAGTACAATCGGCCAAAAAGAGTTTCCTCTCCCTTAGAGATAGGGTGAGAAGCTCTGTCATCTGAGAGGAGTTCAAAGTAAAGCCGCTGCTCCTCCACATCAAGAGGAGCCAGATGAGGTGGTTCGGGGATCTGGTCAGGATGCCACCCGAACGCCTCCCTAGGGAGGTGTTTAGGGTACATCTGACCGGTAGGAGGCCACGGGGAAGACCCAAGACACGTTGGGAAGACTCTGTCTCCTAGCTGGCCTGGGAACACCTCAGGATCCCCCGGGAGGGGCTGGACGAAGTGACACGAAGTGACTTGGGAGAGGGAAGTCTGGGCTTCCCTGTTTGGGATGGGTGGGTTTCGGTTCCAGTGTGATCTGAAGGAGGCGGACTCAGCCGGGTTACGTACGATTATTTTGGGTATTTTCATTCATTTTCTACCGCTTATCCTCTTTGGGGTCGCGGGGGGCGCTGGTGCCTATCTCAACTACAATTGGGCGGAAGGCATTTACACCCTGGACAAGTCGCCACCTAATCGCAGGGCCAACACAGATAGACGGACGACATTCACACTCACATTCCCACACTAGGGCCAATTTAGTGTTGCCAATCAACTTATCCTCAGGTGCATGTCTTTGGAGGTGGGAGGAAGTCGGAGTACCCGGAGGGAACCCACGCATTCACAGGGAGGACATGCAAACTCCACACAGCAAGATCCCGAGCCCGGGATTGAACCCAGGACTACTCAGGACCTTCATATTGTGAGGCAGACGTACTAACCCCTCTGCCACCGTGAAGCCCTATTTTGGGTATGTTTTTTCTAATGTAATCTACAAAATAGCTATAAAAGTAACTACCGTATTTTTCTGACTATACGTTGCAGTTTTTTTCATAGTTTGGCCGGGGGTGCGACATATACTCCGGAGCGACTTATGTGTGAAATTATTAACACATTACCGTAAAATATCAAATAATATTATTTA
>NC_084618.1:40405340-40490340 GCF_033978795.1 Nerophis ophidion
CACTTCAAGTTCATACGTGAGTCAAGACAGGTGGCCAAATACTTTTGGCAATATATTATATATTAATTCTTGAATCTGATTCAATGTCGGCGCTGTTCAGAGAAGCTGCAATATTCGAGGTCGGTCTGGTTGTAGCTTTAAAGTTTGTGTCACCTTCTTCTTCTTCAAATGTTAATATAGTTGAATTGACAGCGCCTCTTATGGTCACAGACAAGTCGTGCAGTTTTTTGCCTCAGTTGCTTCAGGACGTGACAAATCAATCCCACACAGCTCGTTATCTCTCCACCTCCACTTGTTTTTCCCCACTACTTATTTTTGGATTTACCTTTCTGTTGCCCCCTCACATTGTTAACAGCTTGATGTCATGTGACATCTTTGGTTGTGGTTGTACTTTTCATAATGGCGCCTGTTCCCAATGGGAATTCCTGCGCTCCGACAGGAGTGAAACACTTGTCAAGAAGAGTCTGTTACGTTCCAGCGACTGCATTTTTTTTTTTTTTACCTTTTGCTTTCTGGATGTAAAAATCACCAATTTTAGCAAGAGCGCAAATGCTTCCGTGTCTGTCGGACCTGGTCTTTGCTGGCGCGTGACGGCAGGGACGTGAAGGCAAACATCTGCTCATCTCCACGGGTTCTGTCTGCTCTTGGCAGACTGTTATAACAGTCTGACTTCCCAGAGGACTCACACTCATTTTCGCTCATCAAGATGAATTGCAACTACTGATGTAATGCTATTCTATCCCACCAGGAGGCACTTGATTTATCACCGCTTGTCAGCCGCCCCACTAAAATATTTTTTTTGCATCGGCAACACATGTCACAATTTAAGGCGATTTATATTTAAACATGCCAAAAATGTTTGTTGAAGGTGTAGTGAAACTGTAGTTCACCAACTTGGCCACTAAGTAGAGCAACTAAGCTTTAGTTCAGGGTTCGCCAACCCGTCGATCTTTGGGACCCCACCGGTCAATCACCAACTATTGCAACGCATCTAACTTTTTCCAGCATCCAACATCAAACAACTCCTCCCTCAACCAAGAGTTCATGACTATTATTGCTCGCCTGCAGCGGGAAGTTAACAAGCCAGATACTAAACTGTGTGAACATTGCTCCAAAGTACTGATATTGGGTTGTTTTATTGTGCCTACAAAATAAAACATTGACATGTGCAAAGGCAGTAATGTATGAATAAAAACAAGGTGGCAGCTAAATAATAATTTCCTTGTTTATACCCTCATTTATCACACAGGAAAAACTCGCCAGGTGAACAGCTGATTATACTGTTCACATGTTGTGAAATTAGTTATTTACGCAGAAATAGTTGGTAAATTATTAATACCAAAACTAAATTTTTTTTCAAAAAAGTGTCTGTAACAGTAGTAACAGCAGTAAAAACAGCTCAACCGACAAAACAGAAGTCATCGTCATAGACTCACTACCTGTGGAAGTTAGCTCTCCAATCAGCTAAAACAGACTCCATAAGTCCTTGTGACATTTTTGGTGAATTTACAAAGTGACACAGTACAAAAAGATTGCCGTTGTCAGTTAATTAAATGAACAAAGACACTTGTAAACGTGATAGCATGCTGGCTAATGCGAACAACGCTTTGATAGCATGTACACATTTACATGAAAACAGTCTTACAGACATCACACATGGGATGGTTTAGTAAGTAATAATTGTTTAAGTTATACTGTAAAACGCTCCTTGGAACAATGAATCAATATGATGGTTAAAAGACGGGACATGACTTCTACTTCCGGTTAAAGGCTTAGTCTAAAAAAAGGGCAGTGCAGCACAGCAGCATCTGCAGTGAGCGAACCTATCCAAAAGATGGCGCCATTGCACAAACTATATGACACCTATACACTGTGTTTGCTTAGTTTTTTCTTAAACTCTTTGCATAATGATCGTCAGCAAAGAAATCTCCAAAAAGTTATCCGCACAATTTTAAAAGCTGCTGGGTTTAAAGCATATGAAAAAAAGTGTGACTTACATTCCAGAATTTACTGTAGTTATCAATACACTTCAACAATGGTAAGTGTTTTTCACACTTACCATTGTTTTCTGAGTAATTTCACTTGATCAAACCTTTTCTAAAATTCCACGCTACTAAACATATAAAGGATGTACCATGATTCCTGCTGATATCGGTTTAAGCCAACACGTAATGCTCCAATATTGGTATCATATTGGATATTAAAATAACTGTCATTTGTAACCTCTTACTTCAATTCTTATTAGGACTTTTAGTACTAGTACTAATTTGTTTTCATATGTCACAATTAAACTTTTGTCTGGACATTGTGCTATTATCCATTTGGATGAAAGGGTAAAACACTACGACGAGTCTGGGTCCAAAATTGGCTTTATCTGGGCTTTATTTTATGCAATGGGGGCGGCGTGGCGCGGTTGCGAGAGTGGCCGTGCCAGCCATCTAAAGGTTCCTTGTTCAATCCTCACCTACTACCAACCTAGTCACGTCCATTGTGTCCTTGAGCAAGACACTTCACCATTGCTCCTGATGAGTCGTGTTCATGGCCTTGCATGGCAGCTACCCCCATCAGTGTGTGAATGTGTGAATGTGGAAAAAAAAAAAGAAGTTTGGGCAGCACGGTGGTACAGGGGTTAGTGTATGTGCCTCACTATACGAAGGTCCTGAGTAGTCTTGAGTTAAATCCCGGGCTCGGGATCTTTCTGTGTGGAGTTTGCTTGTTCTTCCCGTGACTGCGTGGGTTCCCTCCGGGTTCTTCGGCGTCCTCCCACTTCCAAAGACATGCACCTGGGGATAGGTTGATTGGCAACACTAAATTGGCCCTAGTGTGTGAATGTGAGTGTGAATGTTGTCTGTCCAGGGTGTTCCCCGCCTTCCGCCCGAATGCAGCTGAGATAGGCTCCAGCACGCCCCGCGACTCCTAAAGGGACAAGCGGTAGAAAACGGATAGATGGATTAATGCAATGAATCAATCAATCAATCAATCAATCATTCAATCATATACTTTATTAATCCCTGAGGGGAAATTCATTTTTTTTAGCACAATCCCATCCAACACATTTACAGGGAGACAGAACAGGAACGCTGCCAAGTAGGGAAAATGATAAACGCTGTTGGGGATGGGGGGAGTTGCCTGAGTAAAAAAAAAAAAAAGGTTCGGTGTCAAACTGGGCTCCTTTGCAGGGGGTCCAGACTGAGGCCAAGAAAAAAAAAAACTCAATAGCCATAAACCCATGTTACATAGAATCCACAAAACTTGCAACAGAGGGAGTGAGGGCTATGGTGGTAGGCTGCTGCTATCCAAAGCGCTGCTCAGCCGTCCATCACCCCTAAGGGATTCAAGTAGTAGATCAAGTGGATACACCACTCTCCTTTTGGGCCCACTTCTGGTGAAAACTACTTCCAAAACAGCTGAGGAAGTAGTCTTATCTTCATGTAAGCATATAGAAAAACAAACAAAGTTCAACTAAACACAATATGTCCTATAGTCATTATGTCTGGTTTAAAAAAACAATGCAATCAACTACCAAGCTCTCTAATGTGTACAAAAACATTACCAGCTGTGGCTGAAGGCAACTTCCAAGTTTATGTATTTATTTTTTTAATTATGAGTGGTCAGCATCTAATGGATTATCTACCTCTACATGCGCTTTAAAATGTTGCTACTCAACTGTCAGTGTGAAAGTAATGTTGCACTGTTCATTAGAATCAACTCATTCGAGCTATTAATGCTGACTCAGCAGTTTGTCCTTTACTGCTATTACAATATTGCACTGTTGTGCAAAGCTGGATAGGATAGGATGGGATAAGATAGGATTGCGCTTTGTTGTCATTGCACAAGTACAACAAAATTTAATTTTCAGCACATACCTTTCAAGAGCATACATACATTGTACAGGGTGACAGAAACGCTGCCTGGGTGTAGGGGTTTTAGGATGAGTAAAAAAAAAAAAATGATCCCCAGACTGGGCTCCTAAGGGGGGGCTAAGTCTGGGGCCAGGAAAAAAATGTAATATACACAAATGACTTTCTCATACAATAAACTAAGTTCTCCTTGTCTCCTCCGCAGAGCTCCACAGTTCATCATGCGGGAACCCTGGCGTACCGCCCAAAGCGGTGCTGAACGGCGGCGGCCGCTTCGCTGTGGGGGACAGCGTACGCTACAGCTGCGTGTCCGGTTACGTCCTGGACGGACACGCCACGCTCACCTGCATCCTCAATGCCGGGAACACGGCCGTGTGGGACTTCCCCGCCCCCGTCTGTCGAGGTAGAGACCACCAAGCATGCTTGTTTACCTGCAGCGCTGAAGGGCTTCATCCAAATATTCCAACATACGTCAATGTCGCCTTCTATTTGAGGAATGTGCAGAGAAAGCCCTTCCCAGGCTGTGCATGTTTTTTCTGAGTGTTTGGAAGCTGTTGGTCCTTGTTTGCTTAAGGTGTGTGTGGGCGAGACAGACAAATAAGTACACTTTGCTTTCATCTATTTTGGTGTTATTGACGTTTTCCAACCTTTATGGTTGATACACATATAAAGTCAGCCACATTTCCGCTACTTTTAACACCTCAGTACTTGCAAATCTGAAAATAATATTTTTTATTTTTTTTTGTATTATTTTTAACTAGCTAAGGTTTCTTTCTCTGAATGTTCTGAACTCCTAGCTCCACAGTTGTATTGAACAGGTGCATGATGTCTATAGGTGTTATCATCCCTCAACCTGTCATAGCTTCTTTGGAGCACAAGTTTGTTGAGACTGAATCAACAGCCCCTCCGCTGGTTGCACCACATTTTGTACCATTTGCTTTAAGATGCAACTCATCAATTCCACAGTCATAGAAAAAGCAAGTTAATCACATTCTTAGCTGATGCCTCAGTGAAAATGCCTGATGTCATGATAGTAGTATAAATCAGGGGTTCCTCAACTTTTTGACCTCAGGGCCCAGCTTTTCCACGACACAAGGCCCCGGACTCCACTCAAATATTAATAAGGATTTGATTTTAACAGTATTTAGTAGTTATATCTAACCCGTTTACAGTGTAAGAGGATACACCTTGTCAAATGATATGAAACTATGTGTTAATCACATGCTTAGGTCAGGCTGATTACAAAAATACATACTAACCAAATATATGGCAAAATTATGCAGAGCTAAAATATAAAACGTCTTACAAAATTGGCAATAATCTTTCATAAATAAACCAAAGAAAATGTGTTGAAAAAATGTATTACAACTATGTCCATACGAAACACAGCTGAGGAACAGATATTTTTTGGCGGCCCTCTAGGGCAGTGGTTCTCAACCTTTTTTCAGTGATGTACCCCCTTATCAGAGCAAAGCATTTTTGGTTGAAAAAAAGAGATAAAGATGTAAAATACAGCACTATGTCATCAGTTTCTGATTTATCAAATTGTATGACAGTGCAAAATATTGCTCATTTGTAGTGGTTTTTCTTGAACTATTTGGAAAAAAAGATATAAAAATAACAAAAAACTTGCTGAAAAATAAACAAGTGATTCAATTATAAATAAAGATTTCTACACATAGAAGTAATCATCAACTTAAAGTGCCATCTTTGGGGATTGTAATAGAGATCCATCTGGATTCACGAACTTAACTCTAAAAATTTCTTCACAAAAAAAGAAATCGGTAACATTAATATGTTACAAAAAATCTAGCTGTCAACACTGAATATTGCATTGTTGCATTTCTTTTTACAGTTTATGAACTTAGATTCATATTTTGTGAAGTATTATTCAATAAATATATTTATACAGGATTTTTGAATTGTTGCTATTTTTAGAATATTTAAAAAAAAATCTCACGTACCCCCTGGCACACCTTCAAGTACCCCCAGGGGTGCGCTTACCCCCATTGGAGAACCACTGCTCTAGGGGGCTGTCGCGGCACAACAATGGGCCACACCCTATGGTTAAGAAGCACTACTATGGATTACCAAGGATAGTGTAACTTCGATTTACAAATTTAATTGGTTCTTTAACAGGGAAAAAAGTTTGTATATTGCAGCAAATTTCTCTATAAGAAACAATGTAAATATGAAGAATGGGTTTCAGTCTCGACAAAAGTCCACATTTTAGTAAAATGTTGTACTCTTTAAAGGCCTACTGAAACCCACTACTACCCACCACGCAGTCTGATAGTTTATATATCAATGCTGAAATATTAACATTGCAACACATGCCAATACGGCCTTTTTAGTTTATTAAATTGCAATTTTAAATTTCCCGGGATTTTTTTCTTGAAAACGTTGCGTAATGATGACGTGTACGCGTTACGTCACGGGCTGTTAGGAAGTATGAGCGCTGCGTACACACACAGCTAAAAGTCGTCTGCTTTAACGGCATAATTATTTTTGGAAATCTGTGTTGCTGAATATTTTGCAATTTGTTCAATTAATATTGGAGAAGTCAAAGTAGAAAGAAGGAGTTGGGAAGCTTGTTTAAAATTCACGGAGGTGAAACTTTACTATGGATCACAGCGGACTTGGATCCCGACTACATGTCAACTAGCAGGTTTCGGTGAGAAAATTGTGGTTAAAAAGTCGCCTCTTACCGGATATCAGCTGAGCTTGTGCCGTCCAAACAGCTGCCGTCGACTTCCCTGAGACACTGCGCGTCAACACCCGGCCGTAGACGTACACTTCCGACTGGAAGTGTATTGTTAAACTCACTAAAACACTAGCAAGACAATAGAAAGATAAGGGATTTCCCAGAGTTATCCTAGTAAATGTCTCTAAAAACATATGAATCTGTCTCAATGTAACGCGATTGCAATCGCGTATTTTTTTTTTTAACTTGTTATATATATATTTTTTTTTTCTAGTCTGTCGCTATCAATATCGTCAAACACGAATCTTTCAACCTCACTCAAATTAATGGGGAAATTGTCGTTTTCTCAGTCTGAATAGCTGTTTTTGTTGGAAGCTCCCATTAAAATCAATGTGAATATATGAGGAGCCATCAACATGTGACGTCATCTTCTGCGACTTCCGGTAGAGGCAGGGCTTTTCTCCATTTGCGAACTTTATCGTGGATGTTCTCTACTAAATCCTTTCAGCAAAAATATGGCAATATCGCGAAATGATCAAGTATGACACATAGAATGGACCTGCTATCCCCGTTTAAATGAGAAAATCTCATTTCAGTAGGCCTTTAAAGACAATGTAAAGTGCTATACAGTACTGTGTATCAAACAAACACAATAAGGGAATGATGGACTAAATGGTCCCTAGTGTGTGAGTGTGACAGCCTTGAGACCTCCGAATTCGGGAGATGAGTGGGGTGGGAGGGTTAGGGGGGGTCGGGTTTGGTGGTAGCTGGGGTGTATATTGTAGCGTCCCGGAAGAGTTAGTGCTGCAAAGGGTTTTGGGTACTTGTTTTGTTGTGTTTATGTTGTGTCACGGTGTGGCGCATATTTGTAATAGTGTTAATGTTGTTTATACGTCCACCCTCAGTGTGACCTGTATGGCTGTTGACCAAGTATGCTTTGCATTCGTTCATGTGTGTGAGTAACCGCACCTATTTTGTGACTGGGCCGACACGCTGCATGTACGGAGGAAAAGTGGACATGACGACAGTCTGTAAGGGACGCTAAAGGCATTGCCTTTAAGGTACGCCCCCGATATTATTGTCCGGGTGGAAGTCGGGAGAAATTCGGGAGAATGGTAGCAACCGGGTGATTTTCGGCAGTCTCCCGGAAAAATCGAGAGGGTTACCAAGTATTGGCCCTGCAATGTGGTGGCGACTTGTCCAGGGGGCATTTCGCCTTTCACCCGAATGCAACTGGGATAGGTTCCAGCAACTACCCGTTAACACCCGCAACTCTGAGAGGGACAAGCGGTAGAAAATGGATGGATGAATGGATCAACGTTCTATTTAGTAACAAAGCCAAAACAGCAACCAGCAGAACCGTCCTTATTTTCAGTCGACACACACAGACACACGCACACACGCACACACTGTCACTAGCCCTGTGGTGCATCACTGTTTGACATCACAAAACTCCTTATCTTTAACAGCCAGGCCACTGCAATGATTAGGAATAAAACAGTAAATCCACATTACGTTGTTGGTTGATTTTCTTTGCATTCTGCGGAAGTTAGGGCGATGCATTGTTGACAACGTTGTGGATACTTTCCAAACTGCAAACACACGAAAACTATTATGAAAAGGTTAAAAGCCCTTAAAAAGCAAACTGCTCATTCAATCAACAACTGTTGATTGAATGAGCACCGTAAATCAGTCAGCCCGCCCGTTATGGATGTACTGCCTGGCAAAAAATGGCTGCACTGCTGGCACACAACGGGTGAATGAAACGTTTGTACACCAAAGCATATTGTGGTTTGTAAATCGAGGTTCCTGCTTATAGATGTTGTTTTGTGCCACTATTTTTATATTAGTGCTCAATCCGACAAATATTTTTTTTGCTGAAGTAAAACATGTTTAATAGATGCTAATCACACTAAATAATTACATTTTAAAACTTTACAATCACCGTCCTAAATGTTGTTGTTCAAGTTAGTGAACAATATCTTCGCATTCCGGTCGAAGTCTTCAAGTTATATTTTACCCTGATGAACAACTAACTTCTTCCTTGTACAATTGTAGCAAAGTTAGCTAAAAACTTCTCTAGGCAGCGAGCTTGTTGACACTGAACCAACAGTGCCCCCGCTGGATGCAGCCATCTAGTGCAGATAAATGTATATTTTAAATAACTTAATGAACTAAGATTTACTGTTAGGCTCGGGTATAATAAACATTATTTTTGTGCCACCTGATTGTATTTTCTTCCAATTTTGTAGAGATTCTGCTAGATGTTTTATCTGTGCATGCATTAATTCTGACGTGGTGCATTAAACCAGTATTTTTCAACCACTGCGCCACGGCACACTAGTATGCAAACCAGTATTTATAATCATAATATATTATTATAATAGTCATAATATATAATTATAATAGTGTTATCGTCTTCATTATCAGAAGGCGGCAGCAGGTTCACGCCTGTAAGTTATGTTTTGGTTTTGGTCATGCTATGTTTAGTTTTGGACATTCAATCACGTTTTGCACTTCCTGGTTTTGTTTGTTTCCATGCCAACTCATTAGTTTTCACCTGTCACGTCCCTGTTCTCAGCCTCACACCTGTTTTCACTAATGATCATAACTATTTAAGTCACTCTTTTTCTTGTCTTCGTCCTGGCATCTTCACACTCGAACGCACCCTATCCATGCTGCACCCAACCTTCACGCCCTCGTCCACAGTTCCATGCCGTGTAAGTTTGTGTATTTATGCCACAGTGCTAGTTTTGTTTTGTTTGTATATAGTCATGCCATCGTGCTGTTTCTGTTCATAGTTCATTCATGCCAATCGAGCAAGTGTTTTTGTTTCACGTTTGTACTGTTTAGCCAAGTTTCTTCCTCCATTGTGAGCGCCTTTTGTTGTTTATTTGTTTATTAAATAAAAAACCATGTACTCACGTCCACGCCGCACTCGTGCTGATTCTCATCTGCATCGAAGAAACAATCCACGTCCAAGCCTTGTTGTGACACAGGTAGCTAATTGCTTTGTAGACATCGGGAACATGGTTTGTCATGATCACAATATGAAGACAACAGCGGGAGGCAGCGTGGAGGTAAAAAGGTATCTAATGCTTAAAACAAAAATGAACAAAAAGTAAGTTCCCCTAAAACATGGGTAGAAAACATATGGTTCTAAAGCCGGGTGTGGCTCTTTTGATGACTGCATCTGGCTCTCAGATAAATCTTAGCTGACATTGCGTAACACGATAAGTAATGAATCATTTTGCGGGTAATCACAGTGAATCTTTGGGTGTCCCACGATTCGATTCAATATAGAATTGTTGCTATTTTTAGAGTATTTTGAAAAAATCTCACGTACCCCTTGGCATGCCTTCAAGTACCCCCAGGGGTACACATACCCCCATTTGAGAACCTCTGGCTTAGAGAGCCAACTTGTTTGACGTATGAAACATGAATTGCTCTTTTGTCTACTTGTTGTCCTGTCAAGCCGTACCCTCACAAGCGACGTCCTCCGAGCCTGGCTTGTATTTGATTTAGTTTGATCATGCCGGAAACCCCCACCCCGCTGCTGTGGCCGACCGGGACCACCCCCCACCCCCGAACATTAAATGTTGGCATGAAACCACCTGTACTCACAGTGTCTCTCCCTGCAGCAGCTTGCCTGAAATGGGCGGCGGGTGATTGACGCCGACTGTGTCGTCGCGGCGCGTGTGAGCAATTAATGGCCTTCATTCCGGGTCTGCGTGTCTGGTGTTGTTATGAAGCTGAGCGTGAGTCGGTCTCATGCTGCGACGCTGTGGAGAAAACGTGTGGCCTGTTTTATTTTGACGCCTTCTCTGTCATCGTCACCTGTCACTTTTCATCACATACTAATGAGGTCGTGTTTGTGTTTGGGACACTCGGTGGAGAGGCACAGCATGGGAACGGCTAAAGGATTAAAAAAAATAAACCCAAGTTGCTTCCTATACTCGCGCTAGTCTTTATTTTATGAAGTGTATTAGTCAGGGCAGTTACGAGGATGAGATCTAAATTGGAAGCGGGCAATAATAGTGAAGCGAGATGATTAGTATTGTTTATTATTCCCCCTTTTTACTGCTTTTAAGTCTTCTTTTATGCTTTTTATTATTCCAATTGAACTATTGTGATCAAACAATTTCCGTTGTACATCAATAAAGTTTGCCTACAGGGGTTAGTGCGTGTGCCTCATAATAAGAAGGTCCTCGGTTCGATCCCCGGGAGCTTTCTGTGTGGAGTTTGCATGTTCTCCCTGTGACTGTATTAATGGGGACGGTGTGGCAGGGTTCGGAGAGTTGCCGTGCCAGCAAACCGAGGGTTCCTGGTTCAATCCCCTGCTTCTACCAACCCTCGTCATGGCTGTTGTGTCCTTGAGCAAGACACTTCACCCTTGCTCCTGATGGGTCGTGGTTAGCGCCTTGCATGGCAGCTCCCGCCATCAGTGTGTGAATGTGTGTGTGAATGGGTGAATGTGGAAATAGTGTCAAAACGCTTTGACTTCCTTAACAAAAAAAAAATGTAGAAAAGCGCTATAAGAGTGTAGCAGGGTCAATTACGTCCTGTAAATAATGTATTTTATAATGTTGTATTATTGTTATAATTACACAAAATATCATCAATCAATCAATCAACGTTTATTTATATAGCCCTAAATCACAAGTGGCTCAAAGGGCTGCACAAACCACAACGACATACTCGGTAGAGCCCACATAAGGGCAAGGAAAAACTGACCCCAGTGGGACGTCGACCATGATGACTATGAGAAACCTTAGAGAGGACCGCATGTGTGGGCAACCCCCCCACATATGAGAAACATATATATTTTTTGCAAATAATCATTCACTTAGAATTTTATGGTTGCTACACATTGCACAAAAGATGGCAGAGGGGCATTTTTACCACTGTGTTACATGGTCTTTCCTTTTAACAACACTCAGTAAACGTTTGAGAATTGGACAGACCAATTTTTGAAGCTTTTCAGGTGGAATTATTTACCATTCTTTCTTGATATACGGATTAAGTTGTTCAACAGTCTGGGGTCTCCAGTATTTTAGGCTTCATATTGCGCCACACATTTTCAACGGGAGACAGGTCTGGCCAACAGGCAGGACAGTCTAGTACCCGCAGTCTTTTCTATGAAGCCACGTAGTTGTAACACGTGACTTAGCATTGTCTTGCTGAAATAAGCGGGCGCCCATGATAACGTTGTTTGGAAAATTAGCCATTATTAGCAAAACATAACTACGTTTTCAGATCGAACATTAAGTATCTTGTCTATGCAGTTTATTCAATTGAACATAGGTTGAAAAGGATTTGCAAATCATTGTATTTTGTTTTCATTTACGATTTACACAACGTGCCAACTTCACTGGTTTTGGGTTTTGTACATGGCGCTATGAACCCTGATAGCAGTGCTTTAAAACATAGCTACTCGTAACTAGCTAGCGGCTAAAATCACTCTATACTGTTTCAGCTACTTCAAAATCACTAATCCTTGTCTCCATGGCGACAAATAAGGTACATTTCTGACAAGTATCATACCTGTAGGACGAGGATTAGGTAAACATGTTTCACTACACACCGTAGGAGGATACAATAGCTAACCGCTAAAAGCAAGATAGCACTCCCCAATGAAACAAAAAGATGGATCCTTACAAATGTCGATTGTAACAATACCAAGTACAAGAGCTGTATTTTGTCAATATTATATCCATCCATCCATTTCCTACCGCTTGTAACCTTGTTGGGTCGCGGGGGGTGCTGGAGCCTACCTCGGCTGCATTCGGGCGGAAGGCGGTGTACACCCAGGACAAGTCGTCACCTCATCACAGGGCCAACACAGATAGACATACATCGATATTTTTTATTATCAGAACATTTTTGTTCATTTGTTTATTGTTCATAAACTCAGGAAACATGTCCCTAAATACAGGAGGACTTTAATTATGACCAATGAATTACCTTGTAATTACTTAATATTGGATTGACACCCAAAATTTTAGTTTCACCCAAAACTAATGTACAGTATCCAAACAACAGAAGAATAAGGTATTATTACATTTTAACAGAAGTGTAGATAGAGCATGTTGAAACAGAAAGTGAGCAGATATTAACAAGTATCTTAATAATCCATTTTCTACCACTCGTCCATTATAATTTTGACAAAATGACACAACTAGAAATGCGACAATATGTTACTGCATATGTCAGCAGACTAATTAGGAGCCTTTGAAACCTGTTTGCTTACTTACTAATAAACGACAAGTTGTCTCGTATGTTCACTATTTTTATTTAATTACAAAACTATTCTTTAATTGCAATAAGAAAGGTATATTTAATGTATCATGAGATGTCCTGTTAAAATAAAGCCAATAATGACATTTTTTGCTGTCCCCTTTATTTTGAAAAGTGTCAAAATACATTTTGGAAACGGTACCAGTACCAAATTATTGATAATGGGACAACCCTAGAGAACCCAGTGAGAAGGCCTTTACAGTAGTCTAACCTGCTGGAGACAAGGGCTGATTTAAACATTCTTCCTCTGATTTTGGCAATGTTTTTTTCAGGTGGGAAAAAGCTGCTGATGTCATTGATTTATTGTGGCTGTTCAAGTTCAAGTCAGAGTCCATTTTAACCCCCAGATTTCTAACCTGATTATTAGGTTTCAGGTTTATGGTCTCAAGGTGACTGATAGTAGTTTCTCTTTGCTTCTGTGGGCCAAAGACAGTGGCTGCGTTTTCATTACCTTCAGAATTGCGCAAAACCTATATATCGTAATAAGAAACAGGTAATGGAAACACCCATATTTCAAAAAAAACTCTTAAAGGCCTACTGAAACCCACTACTACCCACCACGCAGTCTGATAGTTTATATATCAATGATGAAATATTAACATTGCAACACATGCCAATACGGCCTTTTTAGTTTACTAAATCGCAATTTAAAATTTCCCGCAGAGTTTCTTCTAGAAGACGTTGTGTAATGATGACGTGTACGCAAGACGTCACAGATTTCTAGGAAATATGAGCGCTGCACACACATACAGCTAAAAGTTCTCTGCTTTAACGGCATAATTACACAGTATTTTGGACATCTGTGTTGCTGAATCTTTTGCAATTTGTTCAATTAATATTGGATGAGTCAAAGTAGAAAGATGGAGTTGGGAAGCTTTAGCCTTTAGCCACACAAACACACGGTGATTCCTTGTTTAAAATTCCTGGAGGTGAAACTTTCCTATGGATCAGAGCGCGGTCAAGCGATCATGAATCACGACAGAATGTCAACCAGCAGGTTTCGGGGAGAAAATTGTGGTAAAAAGTCGCTTCTTACCGGAGATCAGCTGAGCTTGTGCCGTCCATAGCTGCCGTCGTCTCCCCTGTGACATTGCCGTCAACACACCCGTGGAGACACACCTTTGACTATCAGGTACTGTTAAACTCACTAAAACACTAGCAACACAATAGAAAGATAAAGCATTTCCCAGAATCATCCTAGTAAATGTGTCTAAAAACATCTGAATCTGTCCCAATGCAATCGCATTTTTTTTTTTTCCTAGTCCGTCGCTATTAATATCCTCAAACACGAATCTTTCATCCTCGCTCAAATTAATGGGGAAATTGTCGTTTCCTCGGTCCGAATAGCACTTTTTGTTGGAGGCTCCCATTAAAATCAATGTGAGTATGTGGGGAGCCCCCACATTTGCGACGTCATCGTCGCAAGGGCTTTTTTTGTCAGCACCAAAAGTTGCAAACTTTATCGTGGATGTTCTCTACTAAATCCTTTCAGCAAAAATATGGCAATATCGCGAAATGATCAAGTATGACATAGACTGGACCTGCTATCCCCGTTTAAATAAGAAAATCTAATTTCAGTAGGCCTTTAAATCTCGCTAAAACATTTTTGCGCTTTCATGTGTTTTTTTTAGAGACGGGAAATGTTTCGCAAAAGCTTTTTTTTTCAAAAAAGAGGTCACCGATGCAGGACAACGAGGGTAGACGGGTCGTCTTGTCTCGCTTCTGGTGAGACGGCACCGATGCACCGGGTCGTCTCGCGGGTCCCTTCCCGTCAATAGAGGCCGACTCGCAGGCTTGGAGAGAACCACATGCCCGAACATGTGTCGAGGGGGCCGTAAGTTTCCGATCAGTCGGCATGCTTAGAGAGACCCACGTACCCAAACAAGTGTCAAGAGGGCTGTAAGGATGTTGCGTTTACTACCTTCTCAGTGGCCATGTGGTTAGAGTGTCCGCCCTGAGACTGGATGGTCGTGAGTTCAAACCCCAGCTGAGTCATACCATAGACTAAAAAAATGGGAACCATTGCTCCCTGCTTAGCACTCAGCATCAAGGGTTGGAATTGGGGGTTAAATCATCTATATGATTCCCGGGCCGCTGCGGTTGACTGCCCCCCTCACCTCCCAAGGGGTGGAACAAGGGGATGGGTCAAATGCAGAGGGTAATTCCACCACACCTTGTGTGTATGTGACTATCGTTAGGACTTTAACTTTAAGTGATCACCCGCTGCCTTCATCTTCTATTGACATCACGGCGACAGCTTTGGGTGCAATATCTTCCTCATAGTGGAGTCTCGGGGGATGAGATTTTACGAGAATTACGCTTCGTGACGGAAACACCCTTTAATGGAAACACCTACAAGCCGCAAATGTACTTTGTCGAAATCTTGGAAATATTGCTTTTATTTTGCGAAAAACTCCAATAGAAACACAGCTAAGGATTTCTGTTTTTTCTGAGTTAAACTACTCCCTTCATCAGTGTGTGAATGTGTGTGTGAATGGGTGAATGTGGAAGTAGTGTCAAAGCACTTTGAGTACCTTGAAGGTAGAAAAGTGCTATACAAGTACAACCCATTTATCATTTATTTATTTATCATGAGACTTGTGCAAAGTTGTGGATACATATTAAAACACATTACATCAGGAGGTTGCCTACAGCCACAGCTTTTGACGCCAATGTTTAATGACCGAGCGCTATTTAGGGCACCAAGGGACCATGGGATACTCCATGATTAACTTTGTTGATGTGTTAATTGGAGCTTTGACAGTACAGTATATTTGACTGTCAAGTTGGCCTTCCAGTTCCACACTCGTCCTGTAGGTGTCAGTAATATGAGATATGAAGTGGTTGGAAAAGAACCATTCACCTCTACCGAGTTTTTTGCAATGATGGATTTTTTTTTACCAGGAATTTGCAAACCTAATACACATAGAGCCTGATCTACTGAAGGTTTCAAAACATGCAATTTTGATGGCGCACGCAAAGCTTATCTACTAACTTTGTGTGCAGAGGATTCATTACATCCATTTTTTACTGCAGGTCCTTCTCAGTGTCCTATCCCAGCCGTTCCTAGACATGGATTGATTCTTTTAAATCATCAAAACAAACAATATGCAGAATATATGCTGATTTTCAGAACACCCAAGACAGTAGGGGGAGGAGATGCAAATACTGTATAATCATTTAGCACTCCCAGTGTGATTTATCAAAACTAAAATTGTTTAGCATCTGTATGTATAACTTAGAACATGTGCGTGCAAACTCACACAGGTATGCACAAATGGCCATACTGTGGTCAGAAGTAGGCACTCTCAATATGACAGACCATGGAATGCCGTGTCGACATATTTTTTTCAGAAATAAAAATATTCAACATAACTACCCAGCAAACATAACCAACAAATGTCTCTTATTCGAATGGCGTTCGTTTTTCATATATATTACTAATATCACACCCACATGAAAAAAATGTGCAACGTGCAATATTTTCTTGCCACTGGATCATAGAAGAGCGCCATTGTGGTTAATGTCAGTGTTGTGGCAAAAACAGCGGTCGTGTGGCCCTCCACAGCGCACCTTTGACATGCTAAAAATAGATTATGTCTATACAGCAGAAAGGGTGGTACAAATTATAGATGTGTGCCGAATGTTCTACAATTTTGCGAAACAGCAAAGGTTGAAGAGCACGATAACATGGGTGTGGAAATAAATAAGTATCTCCATGGTGACAGCCGCTGTAGTCCACACAAAAACCTAATTTCAAAATGGCAGCACCATTTTTTGCACACAGAGTCTTAGCAGATCAACCTCAACAAGCCGACAAGTAGTACAACAATTTATAGTTTATGCACACTATTTTTTGGCACATATTGTTTAGATCTTAGTACTGCAGGACCATATACTTCAGTATAAAACATTTCAGGTATTTTTTATGCTATATTGAGAGTATTTTACATTTTTGACTATTGTTTTCATTTTATAGCTGGTAAAAACAAGTATAGGACATAATAAGGAGTAAATTGTTTAAATCACAGGTGTCAGACTCAAGGCCCCAGGGGCCGGATCTGGCTCGCCACATCCCTTTATAAAGGGCCCACGAAAGCCGAGAAATATTATTTGTCAATAAAGTACTTTAGAGTTGTTTTATTAAATGAATTTGTCCTTTACATTTTGACAGAAACAAATCAATGTACTACATGTAAAAGCATATTTTTTTTACTTTTGTATCTAATAATGCAACAAGTAATCTATCGTACAAGTTATCCAGTACCCCGCAGGCACACGACATTAAAACAACATTAATAACTTGTTAAATTGGGTCCTGACTTTGAGCAACTCAAACTTAACGTTGAATAACATACTTTATGTCGGCGTTTAATCAACATTGGGTTGTTACGTTGATTTGAACAGTGAATTTTGGATGTTTCCCAGTCAATATTCTTCCAAAACAAAAAAAAAGTTTAAAAAGATGCTTTTTGATGAAGCTTATACAATGTCAGGTTGTGATATTGATTGGAGCAATTGAAATTTGTTCATTCATTTCCAAAACAACAACGTGGATCCAACGTTAGACATTAAAGTTGTCTGTATTTACGAACACAACTATTTTGGAACGTTGTTTCAAAGTCAGTTTGAAAAAATATGAATGTATAATCCACGTTGTGTCCATGTAGTGTGCCTGTTGGGTAAATTGTACATTGAATAGAGTTTGGGTAAATTGTACATTGAATAGAGTTTACGTAAAAAAACAAAACGTTTAAAAACAACTATGGGACCATTTTTCCATTTACAGTAATAAACCGTAAAACAATACATTTTCCATTGAAAAAAGTGGCACTGTTTTAATTCTGTGAAAACTAACATAAATTGTACGGTAAAGTTTTGGGAACTGATCTTTTACTATAAAATCTATGGATTTTTATTTTAAGTGCAGGTAAAAAAAAAAAAAAGCTCATCCATCCATCCATTTTCTACCGCTTATTCCCTTTGGGATCGCGGGTGGCGTTGGTGCCTATCTCAGCTACAATCGGGCAGAAGGCGGAGTACACCCTAGACAAGTAGCCACCTCATCGCAGGGCCAACACAGATAGACAGACAACATTCACACTCACATTCACACACTAGGGCCAATTTAGTGTTGCCAATCAACCTATCCCCAGGTGCATGTCTTTGGAAATGAGAGGAAGCCGAAGTACAGAGTATAATAATAGTTAATAAATAATAGGTAAATACTTAGTTAATTCAAATCAATATTACACAATGCATCGCAATTGTGTAAAATCTATAGATTTTTGTTCTAAGTACATGTAAAAAAAAAAAAAAAAATATATATATATATATATATATATATATATATATATATATATATATATATGTGTGTAGGTGTGGGAAAAATCACAAGACTACTTCATCTCTACAGAACTGTTTCATGGGGGGTTCCTTCAATTGAGGGAACCCCTCATGAAACAGTTCTGTAGAGATGAAGTAGTCTTGTGATTTTTTCCCACACCTACATATTGCGCTCTACCACGGTATCGAGCACTATTCTCTGGATAATCCAATCAAGACATATATATATATATATATATATATATGTGTGGGAAAAATCACAAGACTACTTCATCTCTACAGAACTGTTTCATGGGGGGTTCCCTCAATCATCAGGAGATTTTCCTGATGATTGAGGGAACCCCTCATGAAACAGTTCTGTAGAGATGAAGTAGTCTTGTGATTTTTTCCCACACCTACATATTGCGCTCTACCACTATATATATATATATATATATATATATATATATAGTTAATAAATAATAGATAAATACTTAATTAAAATTAATCTTACACAATGCACCACAATTGCGTAAAATGGCAAGAAAAAAATCCATATACATTTATATAACATTGACTTTTACACAGTCCTTGTAGGGCAGCCATAACTGCAATGTGGCCCTCAATGAAAACGAGTTTGACACCCCTGGCTATCATTAACAGTTCTGACAATTGTCTGTCACAATGTTTTTATGCTTGTTCAATCACTTGAAGGTTAAAACAGCTCTCTAAGCTGAATAGGTTTGTATGATTATAATAGGTTTGACGTATTTCAACAAATTTTGAATTCCATCAACTATCCTTGTAACGGATTGTTTCCAAATCCGAAAAAACATGGCTTTGTGCCTTCAACTTTAAATGTTTTATGATGCAATAATTTGTCCTGTCCATGGCTAACATGAAGTTTTTAAAATTCTAATATAACATTTCAGACGTTTTGCAGACGCATAACTCTGTATTTAATTCCTCGCCATTGATTTATTGAACACAACACCTAGCCAAGTGTTGGCTGGTCCAAAGAAATTTGCGCGTAAAAGCAATAAAGAACCTTGTTAAGTTGTATGAACATTTTCAGCTGTGTGTCAATTGATGGGTGGTTCCAAGGAGCAGCAGCATTGATGGAATGTCGGCTGGGAGGAAAAGCAACTTGTCATTGCTGGATTAGGAATGTCTCTGTCATTCTGTCAGCTGGGCTAACCGGGGCTAAGCTACCACCATCAACATGGGGCAGCAGCATGAAGGCTTTTGGCTGTTTTTGCTCCGACAATAAATTGTAGTTATGACAAGGCCAGAACCCAGGACAGAGATTTTATTTCGAGTCCGATAAAACTAAATTTTTTGTGTGCTCAGAACACAGGGTCACATTTTTATTTGGATTGTGTTCAAACAGTATTTGTGATGTCAACATTGGCCCAAAAGGATCGCTTTCTTCTATTTTTACAGTATGAAGTCCGCAACTTGGCAGAATCAGTGTTGTTATTTTCTCTACATCAAAGGAATCCGTAAAATCGAATCTAAAATATTTAATTTGAGTGAGCATGATTATTATTCCAACATTTATGCAACACACTCGTATCATGTCAAATAAACAATTAGAAGATGCCTGGTGGGCTACACTGTGATGTCATTTTATTTCATTTTTGTAGCCCTTTTCCAGTTAATAATGCATTCATCTTGATTATACATATATATTGTTGCATTTCACTAAGAAGTAAAAAAAAAAATTGAAAAATAAAATTACTTTTTATTTTATGGCTTTTATTAATTTGGACCACATTTTCCATCAAACTTGAGGTCAATGTCTAAGTTCTTTCGAGACTCTTTGCCGATGTTTAAGGCCATATTTTACACAAATGTTTTAAAGAAATAGAACAACATGTGCGATTTAACTTCCCCTCATCTTTGTACTATGTATATTTTGAATTCGGTACAAATCAGATCATTACCCTAGGAAGAGTCCGCCAATAGGAAAAAAACATGTAAATAGTTTGAAAATCACAACTTCAAGGCAAATGATTTGATGTTTTTTTTTGCATTTTATTTACTGTTGTTATTCATAATATTACTAAATAATTTATAATATATATTTTAAATAGATGCAAATATATTCAAATATTGATATGTTGTCCAATAATTTAACATATATTTGATAATTCATCACGTTTTTCACCATTTTAAAATGGTATTTTTTGTCACACACAAAAAAATGCTTAACATTCTGAGACGCCATGAACACAAAAAAAACATTGTATTTGATAGTGATAATATTTCTAAATAATTTCTAGTGTATTTTTAAATAATTAAAATTATATTCAAACATCTGTAATATGCAATAATTGAACCTATATCTAATAATTCATATTATGTTTTCCATCATTTAAAACTAATCTTTTGTCACGCAGAAGAAAATGCTTAACATCCCGAGACGCCATGCATGTAACAAAAACAGTGTATTTAATATCAATCAATCAATCAATGTTTATTTATATGGCTCTAAATCACAACTGTCTCAAAGGGCTGCACAAACCACTACGACATCCTCGGAAGAACCCACATAATACGGATATTTCTAAATAATTTTAAATATATTTTTAAATAATTGAAAGTATTTAAAAATCTATAATATGTTTTCTGATAATTGAAAATATATTCAATAATTTGTGTGCCTCACAATGCAAAGGTGCTGGGTTCAATCCCGGGCTCGGGATCTTTCTGTGTGGAGTTTGCGTGTCCTCCCCATGACTGCGTGGGTTCCCTCCGGGTACTCCGGCTTCCTCCCACTTCCAAAGACATGCACCTGGGGATAGGTTGATTGGCAACACTAAATTGGCCCTAGTGTGTGAATGTGAGTGTGAATGTTGTCTGTCTATCTGTGTTGGCCCTGTGATGACGCGGCGACCTATCCAGGGTGTACCCTGCATTCCGCCCTAATGCAGCTGGAATTCAATGGTTTCCATCATTTTAATGTGATTATTATTATTATTTTGCGAAATGCAAAAAAAAAAACTTTCACATCCTGAGGCACCATCCATGCAGTAGCAAAATTTTTATTTTATTAGTAATAATAATCTCAAATAATATTATTCACAATAATGGGAAATATATTTAATAATTGCTGACATAGGCTCGAACGCCCGCCCCCCCCGCCACAACACGCGGTAGACATTGCATGGATGGATGGAATTTAAAATATGTTTCCATCATTTTAAAGTGATTATTTTTGGTCACACGCAAAAAAACAATAACATTTATTCAGGTCTCCCTAATTACAGTGTATTATCGTGTTGCACAACATCCTGCTGAATGACTCACATTAGACACCACAGCCCTCTGAATATGCAGCTCATTGGGTTAAGACTGACATACAGTACTTGGACACGCTCCCCTATTTGTTTCACATTATAATAATCCTCCAATTAATGCCGGTCTTAAGAAAGGCTTGTGACCTACTAATTCTTGCCAATGCTGCACATAATGTGTGGCTTTAAGACAGACAGCGTGTCGATGTGTGTGCAGTTCTTGTTTACCATGCATTCAGGGCTGCTTTTTAGCCGCAGATTATTTCTGTATGCTCATGCGGTCATGAGCGTACAGTGGGCGACAAAGAAGGAACACGCGTAGAGGTGGGAAGGAGAGGAAGCAAGCGGGGGGTCATTGTTACAAGCGTGGCAATAAACTGACTGAAAATTAAAGTCGTCTGCTAACGGAAATAAGTCACTGGAGTATTTTTGTCCTGGACGTAAATCCTGAGGTTGCTGCTTGATTGTGTGTTCACCGCGACACCTTGTTGTTATAGTGGAACTGGAGCTGTATCTGGGATCTGAGGCAAGGATGTCGTCGTGGCTTGTGCAGCCCTTTGAGACACTTGTGATTTAGGGCTACATAAGTAAACTTTGATTGATGCATTGTAGGCTTTCACATCAGGCAACACTACCATTGTTTAATAATAATGATGATAATATATTAGATTTATACCACGCTTTTCTATCGTTAGATACTGAAAGCACTCACAGAGAAGTGGGAACCCATCATTCATTCACACCTGGTGGTGGTAAGCTACATCTGTAGCCACAGCTGCCCTGCGGTAGACTGAGGGAACCGTGGCTACCAGTTTGCGCCTACGGCCCCTCCGACCACCACCAATCATTCATTATTCATTCACCAGTGTGAACGGCATCCGGGGGCAAGGGTGCAGTATCCTGCCCAAGGACACAACGGCAGCGATTTGGATGTCAATAGGTGGGAAGCGAACCTGCAACCCTCAGGTTTCTGGCACGGCCACTCTACCCACTACGCCATGCCGCCCCTGACTGTTTGACACAAAAACAGATGCTAAGCACAGGGGCAAGCAAAATATCACAAAATATATTTTTTAGATATAAACAGATTTCATTATTCTGCGGGACAATTTCACAACCACGATAGTAAAAAAGAAAATATTTTTGTTTCCATGGTATCAATGCAAACATATGCCACTCCTGCTCATTGGAATAAAAATTATCCTGAATTTGGAGGGATTATGCAAGATTTTTTATTTATTCTTTTTAACCATGTAAATAAATTCCTGGTAATAAAAAAACAACACATTACCAGGAATTCCTATGTATGGTTCCTAGGTTCCTGATAATGAAAGTTCCTGCGGTTTTTGGGGGAAGGGGACAACATTGTGCTTTTGATTGATTGATTGATTGATTGATTGATTGATTGATTGATTGATTGATTGAAACTTTTATTCGTAGATTGCACAGTTCAGTACATATTCCGTACAATTGACCACTTAATGGTAACACCCAAATAAGTTTTTCAACTTGTTTAAGTCGGGGTGCACGTTAATCAATTCAGAGTACAAATGTATACTATCAGCATAATACAGTCATCACACAAGTTAATCATCATAGTATATACATTGAATTATTTACATTATTATCATCAGATAAATGGACATGGCTTCACTGTGGAAGAGGGGTTAGTGCGTGTGCCTCACAATACGAAGGTCCTGCAGTCCTGGGTTCAAATCCAGGCTCGGGATCTTTCTGTGTGGAGTTTGCATGTTCTCCCCGTGAATGCGTGGGTTCCCTCCGGGTACTCCGGCTTCCTCCGACTTCCAAAGACATGCACCTGGGGATAGGTTGATTGGCAACTCTAAATTGGCCCTAGTGTGTGAATGTGAGTGTGAATGTTGTCTGTCTATCTGTGTTGGCCCTGCGATGAGGTGGCGACTTGTCCAGGGTGTACCCCGCCTTTTGCCCGATTGTAGCTGAGATAGGCGCCAGCGCGCCCCGCGACCCCAAAAGGGAATAAGCGGTAGAAAATGGATGGAGAAATGGACATTGAAACAGTGTAAGTCTTACTTAGTAGGATATGTACAGCGAGCAGAGAACATAGTGAGTTGCGATAGAATAAGAACAAGTATAAACAATAGAAATACATTTGATTATTTACATTAGGTTATTTACAATCCGGGGAGATGGGATGTGAATGGAGGAGGGTATTAGTAAAGGGTTAAAGTTGTCTGGAGGTGTTGTTTTAGAGCAGTTTTGAAGGAGGATAGAGATGCACTTACTTTTACACCTGTTGGGAGTGCATTCCACATTGAGTGGCATAGAAAGAGAAAGAGTTAAGACCTTAGTTAGATCGGAATCTGGGTTTAACGAGGTTTGTGGAGCTCCCCCTGGTGTTGTGGTTATGGCGGTCAGTCACGTTAAGGAAGTAGTTTGACATGTACTTCAGTATCAGGGAGGTGTAGCAGATTTTATAGACTAGACTCAGTGCAAGTTGTTTTACTCTGTCCTCCACACTGAGCCAGCCCACTTTGGAGAAGTGGGTTGGAGTGAGGTGTGATCCGGGGTGGCGGTCTAAATGTAACCGAACTAGCTTGTTCTGGGATGTTTGGAGTCTAGTTTTGAGGGTTTTGGAGGTGCTGGGGTACTAGGAGGTGCAAGCGTAATCGAAAAAAGGGTTGAATGAGAGTTCCCGCTAGAATCTTCAAGGTGCTTTTGTTGACCAGAGAGGAGATTCTTTCGAGGAATCTTGTTCTTTGGTTGACCTTTTTGATTACCTTGGTTGCCATTTTATCACAGGAAAGATTGGCCTCTAGAATGGAACCTAGCTAGGTGATCTCATATTTCCTGGTGATAACAATGTCACCCACTTTTATAGTGAAGTCACTGACTTTTTTAAGGTTGATGTGGGACCCAAATGGGCTGGATTCCGTTTTACCTAAGTGTATGGATAGGTTGTTGTCAGCGAGCAAGGTGCAAATATTAAGGAGTTCAGCACTGAAGATTTATTCCACCTGTGACTTGTCCTTGCCGGATACCAGCAGGGCCGAGTCATCCGCAAACAGGAACAATTCACAGTGGCATGCTGATGGCATGTCATTTACGTATATTAGGAACAGTAAAGGTCCTAGTATACTACTGCCTTGGGGGATTCCACAGTTTACTGAGAGGGGGGGGGGACACGGTGCCGTTCACCTCTACCACCTGTTTCCTCCCCTCCAAGTAAGATTGCATACAGCTTGTTGAGGTTTTATCAAATCCGATTGCTCTGAGCTTATCCAACACTATAGCGTGGTTAACGGTGTCAAAGGCCTTCTGAATGTCCAGCATGACCATGCCGCAGTATTTGTCCGCATCCACCTTCTGTTTGAGGTGGTCGGTCAGATAAAGAAGGCATGTGTCAGTGGAGTGGTTAGTTCTGAAGCAGGATTGGAATTTGTACATTAGTTTATTAGTAGCAAGGTATCTATCAACCTGTTCATAAACTATTTTTTTCATTACTTTCGAAATGGAACTGAGAATAGAAACAGGTCGGTAGTTACCAAGTTCTAATTTGCTTCATTTTTTTATGAAGGGGGTTACTCTTGCTATCTTGAAATCCTTGGGTACTTGGCCTTGTTTGATTGAGAGGTTTATGATCTGTGTGATTATTGGGGCAATGGTAGTGGCGGAGTCCATGAGGAATCTGGAGGGGATATTGTCAAGGCCGGTGGCCTTGTCTGGGTGGAGCGCGCTCAATTTATTAATCACCTCGTCAGCTGAGACCATTTCTAATTTTAAATTGATGTTGATTACTCCTAGCTTTCTGTAGAAGGCTTTAAAGTTTTCTACACCAAAGCGACCAGAGTGATGCGACAGCTTGTTAACGAGAGTTTTGTTTATGCTGGTGAAAAAGGTGTTAAGTCTGCTTGCTACCTCCATTTTGTCTGTAATGAGGGAGTCACCCTCCTTGATGTTGATGTTGGTGAGTTTAGTTTTAAGTTTCTGGCTGCGTCCAGGAAGCTGGTTGTTGAGACTTTTCCAGAGCTCACGTGGCTTATTTGTGTTTTCCTATATTTTGTCGTTGATGTAATTTTATTTTAAGGATTTAGTCAGGTTGTTTGTCTTATTTCTTAATTTATTACATTGCTTTTTGAGTGTTTTAAGGAGTGATTTGAGTTTATTATTATTGGGTTGTTTATCTACTTCGGTTTTACACTTTTGGTATTCGAATATTTTCTCAAAATAAAACTATTGTTACAGCGGGAGGGCGGCGGGGCGGGGGTAGCAGTTTGCTGCGCGGTTCGTTCTCCCGGGATGCAAACGGACGACTCCGGACAGGACTTGCAGGTAGGAGCATGGTTTATTCTTCAAAATCAACGAAGCACCAAAACAGAAAAACAAGACTTAGGAAGAAAATGTCAACCGCACAGGACGCTAATTTAGCATGAGCTTGGAGGCAAGCAAAAAAATGTTCGTAACAGCTGCGTGAAGCAAAACAAATAACCCAGGCGGAGTGATAAAAAAAGGCAGGCTTAAATAGTCTCTCTGATTAGAAACAGGTGAGCGTCCCGAACACAAGAGGCAGGTAGAATTAATATGTAACCATGGTAACAAACTCAGGAGGTGCACAAACAGGAACTGAAGGAGTCCAGAACTAACCGAAAACACAAAACCTGATCGGGACCACAGATCATGACAACTATACCACTTATCTTCTATCCATCCATGTCCTACCGCTTGTCCCATTTGGGGTCGCGGGGGGTGCTGGAGCCTATCTCAGTTGCATTCGGGCAGAAGGCAGGGTACACCCTGGAAAAGTCGCCACCTCATCACAGGGCCAACACAGATGGACAGACAACACTCACACTCACATTCACCCGGAGGGTGCCCGTAGTACCGCAGGGAACCCATGCAGTCACGAGGAGAAAATGCAAACTTCACACAGAAAGATCCCGAGCCCAGGATTGAACCCAGGACCTTCGTATTGCGGGGCACACGTACTAACTCCTGTTCCACCGTGATTTAAATAAATTACCCTCAACTTTGAGGTGTAGCGGAAATGCAAACCACACACATTACTAAGATTTCTTATATTCGGGTTGGTAAGTTCTTGGTAATAAAACATGATGGGATTTGTGGGGGATAGGAGCCTACAGTGTACTCAAAGTAAAACTATGCCACTAATATTGATTGAAAGGAATTACCCTGAACTTTGAAGTGCTGAGGAAACGTAAATAAATCACATTACCAGGAATTCACATACTCTGAGTTCTTAGTTCCTGGTAAAAAACGTTCCTCTGATTTTGTGGAAAGGGAAAGTGTGCTGAAAGTGACAATATGTTACTTCCCTTGATTGAAATAAATTACCCTCAACTTTGAGGTGCAGTAGAAACACAAATCATACACATTACCAGGAGTTCTTATAACCTGGTCCCTATGTTCCTGGTAAAGTTTCTCACATTTTGTGGTTGAAACCACTTCACTTTATTTAAAGAAATAACCTTAACTTTAAAGTGCAGTTGAAAAGTAAACCACAGACATTACCAGGAATTTTTAAACCCCTGTTCCTAAGTTCCTTGTAATAAACGTTCCTAGCATTTTGTGGTAAGGGGGAGCCAGTGTGATCAAAGTGAAAATAGACCCCTTCCCTTGAGTCAAAGAAATGACCCTGAACTTTTATATGCAGTGGAAACGCAAGCCCCACACATTACAAGGAATTATTATATATAGGTGTTAACTTCCTCGTAAGAAAATATCCTGGGTGTTTGGTGGAAAGGGGGCTATAGTGGGCTCCAAGTAAAAATATGCCACACACCTTGATTTAAAGCAATTACCCTGAACTTGAAAGTGCAGTGGAAAAACAAACAACACACATTGCCAGGATTTCCAATACCTTGGTTCCCTAAATTCCTAGTATGAACGTTCCTGAGATTATAAAAAGTAAACCACAGACATTACCGGAATCTTTATACCCCTGTTCCTAAGTTCCTGGGAATAAACGTTCCTAGCATTTTGTGGAAAGGGGGAGACAGTGTGATCAAACTGAAACTGTTTCACTTCCCTTGATTGAAAGAAATGACCCTGAACTTTGAGGTGCAGTGAAAATGCAAACCACACACATTACCACCAATTCTTATACCGCTGTTCCTAAGTTCTTGTAATGAACGTTCCTAGTATTTTGTGGAAAGGGGGCTACAGTGTGCTGAAAGTGAAGGTATACCACTTCCCTTGATTCAAAGAAATTACTCTGAACTTTGAGGTGCAGTGAAAATGCAAACCACACAAATTACCAGGAATTCTGAAAACATTGTTCCTTAATTCCTGGTAAGAAAAAATCCTGGGATTTTGTAGAAAGGGGGCTATAATGTGCTAAAAATAAAAATGTACAACGTTCCTCGATTTAAAGAAATTGCCCTGACCTTTGAGTTTCAGTAAAAATGTAAAACAAACATTACCAGGATTTCCTATGCACAGGATCTTAAATTCCTGGTAATAAAAGTTCCTTGGATTTTGTGGACAGGGGGTTATAGTGTGCTCAAAATATAATATACAACATCTCTTGATTTAAAGAAATGATCCTTTACTTTGAAGTGCAGTGGAAACGCAAACATCACACATTGCAAGGCGTCCCCATAACCCGATTCTTAAATTTCTGGTAATGAAAGATCCTGTGATTTTAGTTGAGATGGGGATGTAATGCACCGTTTTAGTACCTGATACTACCTTGCACACTTCTCTTCCACCCACTTTTTTCACTTACCTGGAATTAAAAAAAAATAATAAAAAAACTTTCCACTGACATTACCATTGAAAAAAAGTAGGTGCCATTTTAGTATCACATAAACTTTTGAGGGGCTGGGGCTGTGTGCTGAAGGACGCTAGTTGATGCAACACAGTGTTTAACCTACTTCCATCAATATGATTTGAATAAATAACACTGAACTCTTGAGTTGTGGTGCAACCTATACCCATTACCAGGATAGTTTTTATTTTTTACCATGTAATAAAAGCTTTTGAAACGTTGGTGGAAAATTAGGCATAGGATAATAATTATTCAATTTATTGTAGTAAAGAAGTCGGCCAAGAGGTATATGGTGGTGCTAATCTTGCCATGTTGTGCGGCTTTTGAAGGAATATTTGGACTGGATGTCACCATATTGCATCATGATAGCCACCAATAGAAGTAAGTTAAGAGACTTTGAACATGTCGTTCTTTTGCAGCATCAGAAGGGCTTCCGGAATAGAAAGTGTTCACAGCTTCACATTCTTTTTATAAAGCTCAAATCTGCTTTTATCCAGTATTGTGACATTTCTGAGGTTTAAAAAAAGGACGCAGCAGGTTGTGAGCTCCTGTTTGATGAACAGGTTGTGGAAAATAAAACCTTCTCATTAGCTCCCGCTGCCATGACAACCGCATCAGCAGTGAGTCAGACTTTATTGAGCAGCTGGCCTTTGTGCAACTAAATAAAGTGGCTAATGAGTTGTATTGGAGTCCGGCATCATACCACATTTTTTCCCCTGGATTCATGGTGATATGATGAATTGATTCTAACGAGCTAATCAGAATATTTCTGGCATATTTGGATGCATCATTATTCAATGCACAGCTGGGAATGATACTCAGTTCATGCTGTTAAATTCTACGCTTTTGATGTTTTTGTTGTTTGAGGTTTAAGCAGTTCTTCCTTTAATACCTATATACTACAAATCCACAGTATGTATGTATGTTTATTAAGGATGTATTGGACTCAATTCTCACGGTACAATATTATTGTGATATTAAGGCCACGGTACAATTATATGCATTAAAAAAATGCCTGATAAAAATGTTGTAGTGTTGAAAATGAATGGGTAGGAATGTGTAGGATAAACACGCTTACCATAGTTGAACACAAACAAATTGCTAAAATGTTTGAATCATATTGTGTACAACAAACAAGGGTTTCTAGGTGCAAAGCATTGCGCAGGAACATTTACTGTTTCAAGCAAATTTTTTGAACAAATAATTGACATAATATAAGCAATAAGTATAGGACTATGTACAGTTTAGTGTCTTTTAACTTTGACATTATGAGAAGCAGTGTCCTCTATAGTGGTCATCTTTATATCAGTCAGGAAAATGTTGCTTCTCAAAAAAATATACTAATAATATAACTTAATAATGTAAATACCTCACAAACTGAAGTTTGGCTTTGTTGGCTTAAATTATATTTTCTGGATGACAGTTTATGAAGTGATGACATGTCCAGGGTGTAAGCTGATAGATGTTGATGACATTTTTGAAAACATTTCCAAAAAACAATATTTCCCATTAACTACGAACACACTTCACTTCTTGCTTACGGCATTCCACGACTGCATGTTGGTGCTCCGCGCTGCGCAGAGGATTCTGGAAGATGCAGTTTGATTTTAGACCAGGCCAACACTAGTGTCAAAAAAAAAAATATCAACACACCAAGTTCTTGTTTGATACCATCAGGCGTCATGGTATTATTGTGAGGACTTTGAAACCAAAATACCGCAGTATCTACAAAACCGCTACATCCCTAAAGTTTAAATATATGTATGTATGTATATTTGTATGTATGTATATACGTATGTATTTATAAATGTAGATATGTATGTATATTTATTTATGTATGTATAAATATATATATGTATATGTATTTTTATGAATGTATATATATATATATATATATATATATATATATATATATATATATATATATATGTATGTATGTATGTATGTATACATACATATGTATGTATACATACATATGTATGTACATATACATACATATGTATATCCAAAGTGGATCCAACACAGTAAAGTGCTAATGAAAATTCGGTTTGGCCACATTAGCATAAGCAAAACGTCTTACATTAAAATTATGCTTCGTCAAAGGTGTTTGTAATGTTAGTCTGTGATATTTTCACCTAAACAAAATGCCAGTACATCAGTTGAGGAATATGTGTGTGTGTGGGTGTGTGTGGGTGTGTGTGTGTGTGTGTGTGTTTATGTACTTTTTTGTGTTGAGCTTTTTAAAAAAGAATGATATTTAAAACACAATTCATTAAAACAAAGTAATTGTACAGGCATGGTATTAAAGTTTGAAAATTATGTCTTGAGCACACTTTTTAATGATGAAAAATTATGTATATTTGCGATTAATCGGGATAATACAGTATGTATGTATATATATATATATATATATATATATATATATATATATATATATATACAGTATATATATATATATAAACTATACAACCCTCTGGTGTCTATTGCTGTCACCCCACCTCAGTTCTTAATATAACATAACAAAGAGTACTACAATTGTAAGTACAGTAAAATAATATTAATGTATGGTATTCATATGTGAATTGTGAATTATATTTATATAGCGCTTTTTCCTCAAGTGACTCAAAGCGCTTTATATAGTGAAACCCAATATCTAAGTTACAATTAAACCAGTGTGGGTGGCACTGGGAGCAGGTGGGTAAAGTGTCTTGCCCAAGGACACAATGGCATTGACTTGGATGGCGGAAGCGGGGATCGAACCTGCAACCCTCAAGTTGCTGGCACGGCCGCTCTACCAACCGAGCCATACCGCCCCGGTTTATATTCATTCACAGACCTTTTACGTTATATATAACAAATATATATACATAAGTATAAACCATTAGTATATATTATAAGTATATATACATATACTAAACAAAAATCTTATTTGATTTTTGTCCCTTTTTTTATAAGTTGAACTCAAAGATGTAAAATATTTACTATATAGACAAAAGACTTCATCCTTGGTTGATTGATTGATTGATACTTTTATTAGTAGATTGCACAGTACAGTACATATTCCGTACAATTGACCACTAAATGGTAACACCCGAATAAGTTTTTCAACTTGTTTAAGTCGGGGTCCACGTTAATCAATTCATGGTACAAATATATACTATCAACATAATACAGTTATCACACAAGTTAATCATCATAGTATGTACATTGAATTATTTACATTATTTACAATCCGGGGGGTGGGATGAGGAGCTTTGGTTGATATCAGAACTTCAGTCATCAACAATTGCATCAACAGAGAAATGTGGACATTGAAACAGTGTAGGTCTTATTTAGTAGGATATGTACAGCCAGCAGAGAACATAGTGAGTTCAGATAGCATAAGATCAAGTATATACATTAGAAGTACATTTGAGTTGTTTATAATCCGGGGAGATGGAATGTGAATGGAGGAGGGTATTAGTAAAGTGTTGAAGTTGCCTGGAGGTGTTGTTTTAGAGCAGTTTTGGAGGAATATAGAGATGCGCTTACTTTTATACCTGTTGGGAGTGCATTCCACATTGATGTGGCATAGAAAGAGAATGAGTTAAGACCCTTGTTAGATCGGAATCTGGGTTTAACGAGGTTTGTGGAGCTCCCCCTGGTGTTGTGGTTATGGCGGTCATTTACGTTAAGGAAGTAATTTGACATGTACTTCGGTATCAAGGAGGTGTAGCGGATTTTATAGACCTCTCAAATATTGTTGACAAATCTGTCTAAATCTGTGTTGGTGAGCACTTCTTCTTTGCCGAGATAATCCATCCCACCTCACAGGTGTGGCATATCAAGATGCTGATTAAACAGCGTGATTATTGCACAGGTGTGCCTTCAGCTGCCCACAACAAATGTTGATCCACTCCTCTTCAATGGCTGTGCCAAGTTGCTGGATATTAGCAGAGACTGGAACACGCTGTTGTATATGCCGATCTACAGCATCCCAAACATGCTCAATGGGTGACAAGTCCGGTGAGTATGCTGGCCATACAAGAACTGGGGTGTTTTTATCTTCCAGGAATTGTGTACGTATCCTTGAAACATTGGGCCGTGCATTGTCATGCTGCAACATGAGGAGATGGTCTCCAGTGAAAGGCACAACAATGTCATTGTATATCTGTGTATTCAAAATGCCATCAATAAAATTCACCTACCCATACCATAACCCCACCACCACCATTGGTTACTCGATTCACAACATTGACATCAGCAAACCGCTCTCCCACACGACGCCACACACACTTTCTGTGACGTGCACTTAACAGTGAAAACCGGGATTCATCTGTGGAGAGAACACCTCTCCAACGTGCCAGACGTCATCGAATGTGAGCATTTTCCCACTCAAGTCAGTTACGACGAATAATTGCTATCAGGGCAAGTCCCCGATGAGCACAAAGAGCCTGCAGATGACCATTTTCTGAAACAGTGGCAGAGGGGTTAGTGCGTCTGCCTCACAGTACCAAGGTCCTGAGTAGTCCTGGGTTCAATCCCGGGCTCGGGATATTTCTGTGTGGAGTTTGCATGTCCTCCCCGTGAATGCATGGGTTCCCTCCGGGTACTCCGGCTTCCTCCCACTTCCAAAGACATGCACCTGGGGATAGGTTGATTGACAACACTAAATTGGCCCTAGTGTGTGAATGTAAGTGTGAATGTTGTCTGTCTATCAGTGTTGGCCCTGCGATGAGGTGGTGACTTGTCCAGGGTGTACGCCGCCTTCCGCCCGATTGTAGCTGAGATAGGCACCAGCTCCCCTCGCGACCCCAAAGGGAATAAGCGGTAGAAATGGATGGATAGATGGAGTTTCTCACAGTTTGTGCAGAAATTATTCGGTTAGGGTGTACGACGCCTTCCGCCCGATTGTAGCTGAAATAGGCACCAGCTCCCCCCGCGACCCCAAAGGGAATAAGCGGTAGAAATGGATGGATAGATGGAGTTTCTCACAGTTTGTGCAGAAATTATTCGGTTATGTAAACCAAATGCTGTAGCAGCTGTCCGAGTGGCTGGTTTCAGGCGATCATGGAGGTACACCTGCTGGATATGAAAATCCGGGGCTGGTGTGTTTGAACGTAGTCTGATTTTGTGAAGCCGGTTGTATGTACTGCCAAATTCTCTGAAATGCCTTTGGAGTTGGCTTCTGGTTGAGAAATGAACATTCAATTCAAAGGCAATAGCGCCGGTGAACATTCCTGCATTCAGCATGCCAACTACACTCTCCTTCAAAACCTGCAACATCTGTGGCATTGTGCTGTATGATAAAAGTGTACATTTCAGCGTGGCCTTTTTGTGCGCAGGCTAAAGCACACCTGTGCAATAATAATGCTGCTTAATCAGCATCTTGATATCCCACACCTGTAAGGTGGGATGAATTATCTTGGGGAAAAAAATGCTCACTAACAGATTTAGGCAGATTTTTTAACACTATTTGAAGGGAATATATCCTTTGTGATTAGTCAAAGTTTTACATCTTTGAATCGGACTCATGAAAACTGTGAGCAAAAACAAAAGTGTTGTGTTTTTTTAAATGTTTTGCTAAACTGCAAGTCATTGATTTGCACAAAACTTGGTGACAGTAAGCATAGTAAGAATTTAGGGCACATTTTAAAAGTCTCTGCAATAATATAGCAAACTGGATGCGGATATACAATATATTAATAGATAATGTAATAAAGACACCCATAAACAGCTTTATATAACACACCGTTTATATCCCTATTTATTCTTCCTGAGTTGTAACCAGTTGTTTAAACAGATGTAAGTAAACCAATTTTTTTTTGTGTTTGCGATGACAGACTGGATGTGAGAAGGTGCTTTGAGAAGCCAGGGTGTTGACCAGAGATTCCTTCATTATGATCTGGTGTTTTCTCCTGGGCTTCATCTAATTACAAAACCTTGGTTGCACAAACAAGCCTTTTTTCCTTTTCGGATGACAGCGCTGATCTTTGTTTTGTAGTTTCTATGACAGTATTGGCGAAATGGACGACATCTTGCAGCCTTTGGTCTTCAAAGATGTTAATGTCCTACGTGCAATGGTTGCCCATTTCAGATAGCCATTGTTTAATTTTTCTGTGGTACATGCCGATGAACTCAGCCAGCATAGTTTTTTGTCGTCTGTTTGCTGTCCATGTAGCATTCATGCCAAGGACGGCATCCTCACATTCATGTTTCGCTTTAAGATGCTATTTTAAAGTTGATGTGCCCAGAGGATCAGAAAGTTTGTCGCTGCAATGTTAACTACTTACCTAGGATTTAGCTAAAGTTCCATCGGAACTTGTTTCTAAAGTGCAGACCACATCACTCTATCATCATGCTGGTGTGAGACGTAATCACTGCTTGTGCAATGTGCAGTGCCTTCCGGCGGTCAAAACTAACACTATAAGCCATCCTCATTCATTTATGTTAACGTGATATTTTTTTTTTTAATACAAACCCCGTTTTCCATATGAGTTGGGAAATTGTGTTAGATGTAAATATAAATGGAATACTATGATTTGCAAATAATTTTCAACAGATATTCAGTTGAATATGCTACAAAGACAACATATTTGATGTTAAAACTGATAAACATTTTTTTTTTTTTTTGCAAATAATCATTAACTTTATAATTTGATGCCAGCAACACGTGACAAAGAAGTTGGGAAAGGTGGCAATAAATACTGATAAAGTTGAGGAATGCTCATCAAACACTTATTTGGAACATCCCACAGGTGTGCAGGCTAACTGGGAACAGGTGGGTGCTATGATTGGGTATAAAAGCAGCTTCCATGAAATGCTAAGTAATTCACAAACAAGGATGGGGCGAGGGTCACCACTTTGTAAGCAAATTGTCGGTCAGTTTTAGAAGAACATTTCTCAACGAGCTATTGCAAGGAATTTAGGGATTTTACCATCTGTGGTCCGTAAAATCAAAAGGTTCAGAGAATCTGGAGAAATCCCTGCACGTAAGCGATGGTATTACGGACCTTTGATCCCTCAGACGGTACTGCATCAAAAACCAACATCAGTGTGTAAAGGATATCACAACATGGGCTAAGGAAAACTTCATAAAAACACTTTCAGTAACTACTGTTGGTCGCTACATCTGTAAGTGCATACAGGTTTTGGAGCAACACATGTTGTCATCCAAGCAACGTTATCATGGACGCCCCTGCTTATTTCAGCAAAACAATGCCAAGCCACGTGTTGCAACAGCATGGCTGCGTAGTAAAAGAGTGCGGGTACTTTCCTGGCCCGCCTGCAGTCCAGACATGTCTTTCATCGAAAATGTGTGGCGCATTATGAAGCGTAAAATACGACTACAAGACCCCGGACTGTTGTACAACTTAAGATGTACATAAAACAAGAATGGTAAAGAATTCCACTTTTGAAGCTTCAACAATTAGTTTCCTCAGTTCTCAAACGTTTATTGAGTGTTGTTAAAAGAAAATGTGATGTAACAGTGGTGAACAAGCCCTTTCCAATTTACTTTGGCTCGTGTTGGAGCCATGAAATTCTAACTTAATTATTTACCAAAAAAAATAAAGTTTATGAGTTTGAACCTCAAATATGTTGGCTTTGTAGTGCATTCAACTGAATATGGGTTGAAAAGGATTTGCAAATCATTGTATTCCATTTATATTTACATCTAACATATTTTCCCAACATTATTATTATTATCAACTTAAGGGGAGCGGTTCCACACAGTGTATGGAGATACATAATTAGCTGCTGGCTTGTTAGCTGGGGGACTAAAAATGCCAGCCAGACGGGATCGGGGGTTTTTGCGCAAAGGCTAGCTTGTTCTAAAGTGATGTTTTGTGTTATTGTTTTCACCTTCATTTAGTGGGTTCATAAATATTGTAACATAAAACATATAGCTAGGTTGCTACCTTTTACAAAACATCCACAATTTGAAACATCTCGGTGGTGGTATGGTGCAGGTATCAATTTATTTCAAACAAGCATACATGTACAATGTGTAAAATTTCATTTCTCCATTCAACATGTGTGAAAAGGAGTAGGAAGAAGCAAAATGATTTAATCCTACCCCTTTTCCACTTTATTTACATTTAAGTGTGAATGTGAGTGTCAATGTTGACTATCTGTGTTGACCCTGTGATTAGGTGGTGACTTGTCCAGGGTGTACACCGCCTTCCGCCCATGTGCAGCTGAGATAGGCTCCAGCACCCACCGCTGCCCCGATAGGGACAAGCGGTAGAAAATGGATGGATGGATGTTTAAATATGGTCTCCTTATAAGTCTTAAAATTTAAATCTGATTCTCATAATGAGATTAATTATAAATCATTTTGAATTAAGTTCAAGATGTTAATCAACATTTTATTTTTTTGTACTTTGTAAACATTCATAGTTTGAACTGCTACTTGAACTGAGTCATATTTGTACATATTCTGACTTCTCTGCTTAGTCCATTTCATAATTGAATTCCACATACTGATATACTAAAAGTCTTAAGTGTTGTACATGCATACAAAAGTTTTAAGTTGGATTATCCTTTTTGAGCTGAGATAGGCGCCAGCGCCCCCCGCGACCCCAAAAGGGAATAAGCGGTAGAAAATGGATGGATGGATCCTTTTTGAGAAGAATTGTTGTACATTCTTGGGTAACAAGTCATAGTTTGCCTCGTACATATTTTGTGCTGTATGCAGCTTCACCAAATCATAAAGCTTTAGTAATTTAGATTCCATAAATACAAGATTTGAATGTGTAATACAACATTTTGTATTATTCTAACCCCCCTCTTTGGTAACACAATTCGTGTTTGTAGTGTGCTTTTGTAAATATGTCCCAATATTTCTACACAATAACTCAGATAGGGTGACATGAGCGAGCAGTAGAGGATATGAGAAGATTTTTGGTCCAGAAATAATTTAGCTTTTTTCATTATTGAATTGTTTTTGCCCATTTATGTTGAATATTTATGTATATAAGATTCCCAGTTCATATTATAATCTATTATAAAACCCTAACATGTGGTTTCTGTTACTCTGTCAATGTCTACTCCGTCTTTTTGACTTCCTCTTTCCAAATAGTATTGTTGTAATGTTAATGTGCTATTTTGGATTAGGCAGCACCATGAGGAGTTCAGGCGGGGTCCAAAATAACTCGGCCAGTGCATTCTAAAGTAGTAGAGTAAGTAGCAGTGCCGGATGTATCTGTGTGTGCTGTGGGTCAATAAAGTTTGAGTTGAGCATGTCAGGCTTGCCACTGACAGTTTGTTTGTGTTTTAGTTTCTCCTTTGTGTGCTTAGTATTTCCTGTTCTAAGTTCCTGTCAGCAATCTTATGTTGGTTCAGCTTCCTGTTTGTCTCCCTGAGTGCTTTGTTTCCCCTCAGCTGCAGCTGTTTGACACCTGGCCACACCTGGTGTCAATCAGCCCGCTCCTATTTGAACCTGTTTTGTCCTCCAGTCGAGTGCTGGATTATTGTCTTCTCGATGTTATGTATTGTCGCTCCTGTCGTGTCGTACCGTGTCGTATCTTTGCAGCGTAGCGGTAAGCTGTATTTGTTAGATGTTTGTAGCTTACTGTTTTTTGTTCCCTGCTTCCAGTTTGTTTTTATATTACAAGTGCGACTTCCGTTTTCCTGCTCACCACCTGCTCGCTTCCACGCTAGCCCACTTTTTGTTTTTGCTAGCTTCCATGCTAAGCTCCATTTATTTTCTAGTTCCCATGCTAGCTTTCTTTGTTTGTTATCCGCTTTGTGCACAATTTTTGTTTCACCCCTTTGTTTTTTTCTTGTTTTAGTATTCTTTATTAAATCATGTTTTCTTATTCAATGCCTGCCTCCATCTCTGCATCTTGGGGTTTTTCATCAACTTACTCTGACAGAGCAGAATTAAGAGTAAATTACTTTACTACATCGTCGACGAGAATAAATCAAGATTACAATGGCGATTTTTGGAAATTTTACAGAGTTTGACCACACTACACATGATTGGGAACAGTATGTTGAACACCTGGACTTTTACTTTGCGACTGACAAAATCACAGACGAAAGACAACAGAAGGCAGTTGTTGAGTTTGTGTGGGGCCAAAGTAAATAGCAGTGTTGCTGGATTTGGGCCAGCCCAGTAAGCCTGCGGATACCGACATGACATTGACTGAGATGCTTCAAAAGATCAGATCTTTTCGCGCCAAAACCCAGTTAGATTGTGGAATGATTCAAGTTTCATTCCAAAATGAGACAATAAGGTCAGTCCGTTTCTTCCTTTGTTGTGGAGCTAAGGAGGCTCACGAAACATTACAAATATGGAACTGCATTAGATGACATGCTTAGAGACAGACAAGTGTGTGGTATCAACAACAATCCCATTCAACGACGTTTGTTGTCTGAGGACGATGAAAAGCTGACTCTGGCTCGGGCCATTGACTATGGCCACATCGATGGAAACAGCAGCCACGGACTTAGCAGACTTGCAACTAACTGGGGCAGATGGAACCGTCCAAAAAGTCCAGCACACCTCCAGCCGTGCCACTGCATCCCAGGGGGAGGCCAAATCAGCCACGGATGGGACTATATTTGATAGACCCATTTTGGGGCTAATGTTTTGTATTGTCATCGATGCTTACGCCAAGTGAATGGAGATCATCCCAATGCATTACATAACCTCTTCAATGACCATTGAGGAAACTGAGAAGCATCGTTGCCACTCATGGCATCCGAGCAATTCTGGTTACAAACAATGGGCCAAGTCTGGTCAGTGCAGAGTTTGAAAATGTCCTAAGCAAAAATGGCATCAAAAATTTGACAACGGCCCCATGCCACCAATCCCCCAACGGCTGTGTGGAACGCACTGTCCAGGTCTTCATGGAAGGCATCAAGAAGATGGGGGAGTAAAACGTGTGGAAACAAATGTGTCCAGGTTCCTGCTTAAGTACGGATCAATCCCTCAGACTACAACCGGCACCATGCCTGCCGAGCTGCTAATGAACAGGAGCTTGCGAACGCAGCTGGGCATGGTCCAGCCGTCACCCTCAGGCAAAGTGGGCTCAAACCAGGAAAAACAAAAACAGAACCAAGACAAGAGGGCCAGGGACCGAGTGCTCACTGACTGTGAGGCCGTATGCATACAAAGATATTTGGGCCAGAAATGGATTCAGGCGACGCTTGCGGAGAGGACTGGTCCAGTGTCTCGGACAGCACAAACTCAATTTCGTCGAGCTGGTGAGAAGACATCAGGATCTGATCCGCCCAGGTGATCAAGCACAGGATGCAGAAGTGGGAGTCAGCGGCATTGCTCGCCTAGGGAAGCCTCCATTGTATCTCAAGGACTATGTTCTTACACAGACTCAGTGATTTCCGGGTGTTGTGTATTACACTACGAGGGGACTAGGAATATGTGACTGGACTATGGGTGGAGGGATTGTTCTAATGTTAATGCGCCATTTTTGATTAGGAAGCACCGGGAGCACTACTAGGGGTTCAGGCGGGGTCCTAGGTAACTGGGCCAGTGCATTCTAGAGCAGTAGAGTAAGCAGCAATGTTAAATTACCAATGATTGTCACACAATGTACCTGTGTGTGCGTCAATAAAGTTTGAGTTGCACACAAGTAAGAGTAAGTTACTTTCTTACAAGTATTTAATTTTCCAAGAAACTCTCCTGAAGGAATCAATGAAGTACTATCTATCTATTTTAGTTTTACTGAGATACAGGATCAGTCTGTTTCTGTTGAACCATATGATAATTTCTTATTACAGTATCCTCCCATCCATTCATTTTCTTCAGCTTGTCCCTTTTGGGGTCGCTGGAGCCTATCTTAGCTGCATTCGGGCGGGAGGCGGGGTACACCCTGGAAAAGTCGCCACCTAATCACAGGGCCAACACAGATAGATGGACAACAGTCACACTCATATTCACACACAAGGGCCCATTTAGTGTTGCCAATCAACCTATCCCCAGGTGCATGTCTTTGGAGGTGGGAGGAAGCCGGAGTACCCGGAGGGAACCCACGCAGTCACGGGGAGAACATGCAAACTCCGCACAGAAAGATCCTGAGCCTGGGATTGAACCCAGACTACTCAGGACCTTCGTATTGTGAGGCAGACGCACTAACCCCTGTTTCACCGTGCTGCCCATTCGCCACCTCATTATTATTTCTATTAGCTTCAGTGTGTTTTCTCCTGAACATCTTGGAACTTTTCTTAGGGATAGCAAGATGTTGCAACGGTTCAGTCACTCTTACTTACTTACGAGCAGCACATATTTGAACTGCTATGATGCGCTGTGATGCATGAACCATTATGATAACCCCTTTTTATGTGTTTGGGAACATCTCTCAGCATTCACACGCAATCTTTCCGACATATCTCTTACTATGTCAGTTTTCTGTATTGCATGTGCACGCTGAGTAGTATAATGTGCACGTCGGGCTACTGCCTGGTCCTCCAGGTGTAATGATTACATTACAAATGGTTCCCTGTGGATGTAAAGCTCTGCTGATCAAAGCAGCTGTAGACACACACAGGTTGGTTGGGACTAATAATCCTTCAAAAAGAAAGTAAAAGCCAATAACTTTTCACTAATTATTCTGTTTAGGTGGCTAATACGTAGGTGGGCTTGTCATATATCCATCGACTACTATTCTTTCGCTTCCCTATCGTTGTTGTTGTACTGCAAATAGTTATATTTATGGATCAGCCAGAATCCATTTATAACAGCAATTTCAGTCTTTAAAAGTCCATTACTCACACTCTCTTCCTCCCCTCCCGTCGTTTCTGTCTCCCACAGATCAATGTAGTGTCTTGTAGTGACACTTGAAGTGGTCTTATCTCTCCCCTGCAGACCTGCTCACTGCTTACAACTACTCCAGAAAGGAGACGAGCTACACACACACACACACACACACACACACAGTACCTCAATACTTCTCTGCATATTTTATTCCTCAGCTCATCCCCTCTAATGTCCTCTCCTCTCATCACCTGGAGGCTGAAGGCGGATGCGGTCTTCGCGTTGCTTAGCAGTGACAGTTTTGGTGTTTCTTCTACATCCTTACATCCTGTAAATTTGTCAGAACAGGACAATTGGACCTTCAAATTGGAGCACAGTTCATTTTAAGAGGCTGTAGGACCATCAATTGGTTTCCTTATTTCCCAGAAAAAATAATGGAAACAAGGTTATTGCTTTAATCTGTGTCATCATTTTCCTTTTTAGGGTTGGAATTAGGGGTTAAATCATCAAAAATGATTCCCGGGCGCGGCCAACGCTGCTGCCCACTGTTCCCCTCACCTCCCAAGGGGTGATCAAGGGGGTGGGTAATATGCAGAGGACACATTTCACCACACCTAGTGTGTGTGTGACAATCATTGGTAATTTAACTTTACTCTTGATTGATCATCTCTGACACATACATTCACACAAAGTAGCCAAAGAAAACATGAAAGAACACACAAATACTCATTCAGTCAATGCGGATCAGCTAATGCTAAACATAGTTATCTTACAATGGACTACATTTTAGTCGAATTAAAAAATCTAATTGTTCCCCGTAGTTTACCGACACGCCTCGCCTGCAATTATTAAAGGGGAACATTATCACAATTTCAAAATGGTTAAAACCAATACAAATCAGTTCCCAGTGGCTTATTTTATTTTTTGAAGTTTTTTTCAAAATGTTACCCGTCCCGGAATATCCCTAAAAAAAGCTTTTAAGTGCCTTATTTTTGCTATCTGCAAAGCCACTGTCCATTTTCCTGTGATGTCATCCAGTGCTGCCAATACAAACAAACAATGGCGAATAGCACAGCAAGATATAGTGACATTAGTTCGGATTCAGACTCGGATTTCATCGGTTTAAGCGATTCAACGGATTACGCATGTATTGAAACGGATGGTTGGAGTATGGAGGCAGATAGCGAAAACAAAATTGAAAAAGAAACTGAAGCTATTGAGCGAATAGCTATTGACGCTATTCGGCCATGTTTGCCTTAGCATCGCCGGTAAAATGTGCAGACCAACGATCGGAAGTTTCGCATCTTGTGACACTGAATCAATGTAAATATATTGATTGGTAAGTGTTTGTTTGGCATTAAATGTGGGTGGAGGGAAACGCTGGATGTAAATATAGTTTCAAATGTACATACAGCTAGCCTAAATAGCATGTTAGCATCGATTAGCTGGCAGTCATGCCGCGACCAAATATGTCTGATTAGCACATAAGTCAACAACATCAACAAAACTCACCTTTGTGATTTAGTTGACTTTATTGTTGGAAATGCATCTGCAGGTTATCCATACTGTACATCTCTGTGCCATGTCTGCCTTAGCATCGCCGGTAAAATGTGCAGACACTCCGGCACATTCAATGGGGGTCTGGCGGCAGACGTTGGAAATGCATCTGCTTTGAGTGTCAGAGGATATCCACACAATCTTGCCATCTCTGTAGTAGCATAGCTTTCGTCGGTAAAGTTTGCGGAACAAACGACTGACCATTTTGTTGGCTTTCCCCACACCCTCGTATTTTGAACAAATTTCGTCCAATTTCTTGCCACTTTCGCATCTTTGGGCCAGTGGTGCAACTTGAATCCCTCCCTGTTAGTGATGTTACACCCTCCGACAACACACAGACGAGGCATGATGTCTCCAAGGTTGAAAAAACGGAGAATAACAGAGCTGAGACGCGGTGTTGGTAATGTGTTTGAGAAAATGAAAATGGCGGCTTTATTACCTAGGTGACGTCACGTTCGAACATCATCGCTCTGAGAGCGATAAATAGAAAGGCGTTAAATTCGCCAAAATTCATCCATTTAGAGTTCGTAAATCGGTCAAAAAAATATATGGTCTTTTTTCTGCAACATCAAGGTATATATTGACACTTACATAGGTCTGGTGATAATGTTCCCCTTTAAAGAAAACAAAAGTCGTCGAAAATTTACCAGGGTTCAAATACGATAACAGTAGAATGGAATGTGTAAGGACTCCTTCTTTGCGCACTCCGTTCTACTTGAGGAATGAAACAAACTGAGTTCACCCTGTGTTTGTATCTTTGCACATACATACGCATAGCATACTATTTTCGATGATGAGAAGAGGTGCCAGGTACGAGAGAGTGAAACCAAACATGTGTGTGTGTCAAAAACACACACTTTATGTTTAAGTTTAGCATTCGTTGGACAGAAGCCCAAGCAACTCGGCCTGGGAGAGGTGGCAGAATGGACAAAAGCACAAGAACAGTGGAACCATCGAGAGAGAAAGCGCCTGACTTTGTAGAGCTTGGTCCTTTCTCCAGCGCTGGTATTGCTAATGTTTGTACTTACTCCATTTGCAGAATAATTTGTTGAACTTCAATTTGTGTCTCCTCACTTTATTCAGACAGTCATTAGAACAAAATAACCTGAGTGGCTGGACTCTGCCCTTTAAAAGAGAAAGCCCAGACATTACTATGTCTGTTTTGATTTTGGTACTGATCAGAACATTCCCTGAGGGCGCAAGTCTCAAACTCAAGGCCTGAGGGCCTTTTCTGGCATGTCTTAGTACTTTATTTTTCATTTTCTGTTACTAAATGTATGTGTTCTTCCTAGGGATGCGCCAATAGAACATTTTTTTTATGAAACATTACCTGATCGGCCCTTGCCGATGAATGTCTTTCAATGCCATCCACCTCGGGCTGACACTTTCCTTATTTTTGGTCACTGACAGATGTGGCTTAGGTAATATAGTCACCTCCATTGTGGGAAAAAAAATAAATTTCTTAGTATTTTAAGTACCTTTATCACTGAAGGACAAGGCTTAGTCGTCAGAATAATACTGTAAAAAAGAAAAACTGTAGTAACTTTATTTAATTACTGTAATAAATCGTACAATCAACATCCGTATAATTTTTTCGTAAAAAAAAAAAAAACGGCAGCTCAGTCACCAAAATATGTTTGTAAAAAACTGCGATGCCGTTTTTCCATTTATAGTAATACACTATACATAACAGTAAAATTGTCATGATCCGTCACCCGGGACATGGCATGATTTGGATTTGGTAGTTTTTCTGTTTTAGTCTGTTTTCTGGGTACACCCTCTTTCCCTGTTTTCTGTTTGTTTCCATGGACACTGATTCTCTTAACCTGTCTTAGTTTTGCAATTAGTGTTCCCACTAAGTGTTTTGGTTAATCACTTCCTGTTTTAGTTTTATGTGTAAATATTGCAAACAACCCTTAATAATCTGTAAAATTGATTCAAATGATTTTCAAATTTGTCAGTCACTGGCTAGCCACATACATTTTTTGCATTAAAGGGGTCATATTATGCAAAAAAAGAAAATGTCCCTACGTGTTGGCACATGTTTGTGTGTTTTTAGGATCCCCATAAATCCTGAAAATGTAATGCCAACCATGGAGGCGTTGAAAATATATTTATAAAGCAATTCTGCCCGGTTCCAAACGAGCCGTTGAAAAATCTGGGGACATTATGATGTATTTTGCCATGGTAACATCAGCGGATATGCCAGCAACCTGAGGGTTCCTGGTTCGATCCCCAGCTTCTACCAACTTAGTCATGTCTGTGTGTCCTTGAGCAAGATACTTCACCTTTGCTCCTGATGGTAAATGGGTTAAACATGTATAGCGCTCTTCTACTTTCAAGGTACTTAAAGCACTTTGGCACTATTTACACATTCACCCATTCACACACTAATGGAGGGAGCTGCCATGCAAGGCGCTAACCACGACCCATCAGGAGCAAGGGTGAAGTGTCTTGCTCAAGGACACAACGGACGTGACAAAGTTGGGAGATGGTGGGGATCGAACCAGAAACCCTCAGGTTGCTGGCACGGCCACTCTCCCAACCGCTCTAAGCCGTCCCTGCTCCTGATGGGTTGTGGTTACCACATTGCATGGCAGCAACCACCATCAGTGTGTGAATGGGTGAATGTCGATGTAACGTCAAAGCGCTTTGATTACCTTGACGCTGGAAAAGTTCTGTACAAGTGTAACCCATTTATCATTTACCATACATCTCCATAAATAGTAAAAGTTTACCGGAAGACCACCACATGAGTCCACCATTTCCATTTTGTTGTCTGAACAAAAATGTGTCCACAGTGCACCCCGATGACTGAAAAGGCTCTGATATTATTTGTGTTAACCAGCTCAGGTCACTACACAAACTTCCAACCTCATCTTAAAAAGTAAGAAGTGCCTACTTACTGTAACTTTTGTGCTTCGTGACAATGTACTACTCGGTGGACTAGTGGTTAGAGCAGGGGTCACCAACATGGTGCCCCGTAAGGACCAGATGATTAGCCCGCTGGCCTGTTCTAAAAATAGCTCAAATAGCAGCACTTACCTGTGAGCTGCCTCTATTTATTAAATTGTATTTATTTAGTAGCAAGCTGGTCTCGCTTTGCTCAACATTTTTGATTCTAAGAGAAACAAAACTCAAATAAAAAATATTTTAAAGACTTGGTCTGCACTTGTTTAAATAAATTCTTTTTTTTTTTTACTTTGGTTCTTATAACTTTCAGGAAGACAATTTTAGAGAAAAAATACAACCTTTAAAATGATTTTAGGATTTTTAAACACATATACCTTTTTACCTTTTCAATTCCTTCCCCTTCTTTCCTGACAATTTAAATCAATGTTCAAGTATTATTTTTTTTTTTATTGTAAAGAATAATAAATACGTTTTAATTAAATTCTTCATTTTAGCTTCTGTTTTTTCGACAAAGAATATTTGTGAAATATTTCTTCAAACTAATTATGATTAAAATTCCCAAAACATATTCTGGCAAATCTAGAACATCCGTAGAATGAAATCTAAATCTTATTTCAAAGTTTTTTGAATTTGTTTTAAAATTTTTGTTCTGGAAAATTTGTCTTTGTTAGAAATATAGCTTGGTCCAATTCGTTGTATATTCAGATTGGATTTCAACCCATTTAAAAAAATGTCATCAAAATTCTAAAATTAACCTTAAACAGGAAAAATTACTAATGATGTTCCATAAATAATTTTTTTTAATATTTTCAAAAGATTCGAATTAGCTAGTTTTTTTCTCAATTTTTTTCGGTTGAATTTTGAATTTTAAAGAGTCAAAATTGAAGATAAACTATGTTTAAAAATGTAATTTTCATTTTTTTCGTGTTTTCTCCTGTTTTAAACCGTTCAATTAAGTGTTTTTTTCATTATTTATTCTCTACAAAAAAACTTCCGTAAGAGAAAAAAAAAGTACGACGGAATGACAGACCGAAATACCCCTTTTTATATATATATATAGATTTATTTATTAAAGGTAAATTGAGCAAATTGGCTATTTCTGGCAATATATTTAAGTGTGTATCAAACTGGTAGCCCTTCGCATTAATCAGTACCCAAGAAGTAGCTCTTAGTTTCAAAAAGGTTGGTGACCCCTGGGTTAGAGTGTCCGCCCTGAGATCGGTAGGTCGTGAGTTCAAATCCCGGCTAAGATTGTTCCTCAATATACAGAAAGGATTTACCCAAAATTACATTTAATCCCGGAGACATCAATGGTGGATATATCCATCTATCCATGTTCTACTGCTTGTCCCATTCAGGGTCGCGGGGGGTGCTGGAGCCTTTCTAATGAAACGAAAAGTCCAATAACAGGAGATTGAAAAAATTGCTACGTTAGCATGTAAATGGTAAATGGGTTATACTTGTATAGCGCTTTTCTACCTTCAAAAAGGTAGAAAACATTCACCCATTTCCACATTCAACATTCACACACATATTCACACACTGATGGCTGGAGCTGCCATGCAAGGCGTTAACCAGGACCCATCAGGAGCAAGGGTGAAGTGTCTCGCTCAAGGACAGAACGGACATGAATATGTTGGTAGAAGCTGGGGATCAAACCAAGAACACTCGGGTTGCTGGCACGGCCACTCTCCCAACCGTGCCATGCCGTCATGTAGCATAGCTTACTGGCATGAGCTGACCAAGCTACTTATGCTATATTTCTGCATAGTTGTTTCAAATAAGGAGACTGACATTACAATAACGCGTAAAATGTACAGTATGGAAAGGATTCATATGGCCCCATTTCTGGGTGGATCTCGAGTGAAGGGGGGTGGGGGGGGCGGGCTGGGGGGGTGTAATCGTTTTGCAATGCAAAATACCGGAAAGTGACGCTCTACATAGCAACTGACGAACAAAGATGGAATCGCCAAAAAACACAGCTTAAGATGTTCATCACTGCACACCCCATTGCCATCTGGTGGCAAAGTAGTTAGTGCGCCGGCCATTTTGTCACGTTTCATGTGTCAGGTAAACTGTGACAAATGAGGCCATATGAATTATACTAAAGTAACATTTGTGCTGAAGGGGTGGAGGAGGGCTTTGGCACGTACATAAGACTGTCCATAGGATGGCAGATTGTGGCTGGACGATGGTCTGTAAAACGAAATGTGGGTACATTTTGGACCAAATCAACACAAGAGAGATCACAATAAAGTGTTTTGGATTAAAATCATAATATTACCCCTTTTAGAGGGCGTGTGTTGCGATCTGCTGCTCGGATCTTCACATGTTTGTTTTTTCATTCTCAGTCTGACCCGTTTATTTCCTGTTTTTGTCCATCACTATGGTTACACATCAGTCCACCTGTTAGTCTCCACCCGCACACCTGCTACTAATTTTCACCCTCCTATTTAAGCTCACCTTTTCTGTTTACTCATTCTCGGATCCTAATTTGCCCACGCGCAACAGTGACGACTCTCATCATTCTATGTATGTATTTTCTCGCTAGCTCTCACGCTAAGCCACTTTATTTTCCAGCTTTCATGCTGAATGTTTTTGTTTACTCTTTTGTGTTCTCGTACCAAGTTTTAGTTTTCCTTGTGTTTTATCCTAGCTTTCACGCTAGCGTCTTTTGTTTACCTTTTCTCTTTATACCAGTGTTTTTGTTCATAGCCTTTTGTTATTAAATAAATACCCTTTATCTTACCTATGCTGTGTTCTGCTTCGACGCATCCACGGGAAAACCACACCGGCATTACCATGCCGAAGAAGAGTCCTCACAGCTTGAGCCTAAATCTTTTGTGTAAAAAGCAACTCTGTTAGCATAAACAAACATGCCCGTTTCCCTGTTTGATTCACACCACTTAGCTCCCCAACACATTTTAAAACATACATGCTGCTTGAAAAGCCGTCCATTAAGTTATTTTCGAGTCGAGACTTCTGCGAATGCTAGCGCAGGCCCCAGGGCTTTAATGATGTAAAAATGTCAAACGTAGTAAGCAGCCTTGCTCTGCAGCTCATGTTGTCATTTCCATTTAAATGTCATCTCAAAGTCCCTTGTTTGTTTTCAATCAAAACTCCATTTTTATAAATGGTACAACCATTGTTCTGCTAAAAGACTACTGATTTCAACAAACTTGTTTATTTTTCTACAACAATGTCAGAAATCACATTGTGGTGAAATGTGTTACTGCTATTTTTTTCTAATATGCTGACTTTTAATATTCATATTTACTAAAACTGCAGCTCACAGCTGATATTTTTTACGGATTTATTTTTTTGGCTGGAAAAAAAATTCCATACGATATATTTCATATTTCAAAAATATATTTATTTTTCTTGAACATTGAACATACACACACACACATACATATATATACATATATATATATATATATATATATATATACAGTATATAAGGGCTTCACGGTGGAAGAGGGGTTAGTTAGTGTGTCTGCTTCACAATACGAAGGTCCTGAGTAGTCAGGGTTCAATCCCGGGCTCGAGATATTTCTGTGTGGAGTTTGCATGTTCTCCCCGTGAATGCGTGGGTTCCCTCCGGTATTACCGGCTTCCTCCCGCTTCCAAAGATTGGCAACACTAAATGGGCCCTAGTGTGTGAATATGAGTGTGAATGTTGTCTGTCTATCTGTTTTGACCCTTTGATCAGGGGGTAACGTGTCCAGGGTGTACCCGCCTTCTGCTCGATTGTAGCTGAGATAGGCACAAGCGCCCCCCGCGACCCCAAAGGGAATAAGCGGTAGAGAATGGATGGATATAGATATATATATATATATATATATATATATATATATATATATATATAAACACAACGAGTTGAGTTTATACCAAAATGGATACATGGATGATACAGCAGAGGATTGGGAGAATGTCATGTGGTCAGACGAAACCAAAATAGAACTTTTTGGTATAAACTCAACTCGTCGTGTTTGGAGGAAGAAGAATACTGAGTTGCATCCCAAGAACACCATACCTACTGTGAAGCATGGGGGTGGAAACATCATGCTTTGGGGCTGTTTTTCTGCTAAGGGGACAGGATGATTGATCCGTGTTAAGGAAAGAATGAATGGGGCCATGTATTGTGAGATTTTGAGCCAAAAATTTACAAATAAATTATTTAAAATTCCTACAATGTAAATTCCTGAATTTTTTTCACATTGTGTCTCTCACAGTTAAAGTGTACCTATGATGAAAATTACAGACCTCTGTCATCATTTTAAGTGGGAGAACTTGCACAATCGGTGGCTGACTAAATACTTTTTGGACCCTAACCCTAACCCTTAAAGAATAATGATTTCTAAAACAAATCCAGTAAAATCGCAGTAAAAAATGAAATGTAATATATCTCCATTTTCAGTTGTGGAAGTTTGTCTGCAATACAATTTAAGTTACTGTTAAATGGGTTAGTAAATAGAAAAGGGTTAGGATAAGATAAGCTGCTCCTTTTTGAGCATGTTGAAATGAGAAACAACACAATTGTGATGTATCACATTGCATGTTCAAAATACATTTGAACCACAATCATCACAATTGGCAGCTTTAATATCAAAACAATTTAGTGCAAATTATCTTACAGTAGCCTTTGTGCTGATGGACTAAATACGTGAGTGAATCCTTATTGTCAGGAGCCATCACATCCTTGTCACCTTTGTGCTTGGCAGTATTATTTTCAGATCAAATAAAACTTTATTTAGTCGCATCTTTATTTGCGAGCCCCCGACGACTCCACGTCGTCTTTGTCTGGCAGCCACCACGCTTTTGTCAGCTGTGCTTTACTTAACTCTAATGTGATTGGGCGAAAAATGTGTGTTCGCCGTGATGACTCTTCTTTTTCCGAGGATGCTGACACTGCAACACGAACACATTCTCTCCCAGTCACACAAAGTTTTCTTTCACGCTCGAACACACGGATTCACTCACGTGCAAGCGCACACAGAGTATAGTCGCGCTGCTGTAGTCAGCAGGGACTCATTTAGCCACTAAATGATTCAGGATCTCTGCTCTTTGTGTATGTGTGCTATGTGAGGAAAAAGTCAACAAAACAACACTTTCCTATAATGAAAACGATTGGATTTTACAGTGTGTGGGGGGGCGTACTTTCAGGTTAAAATTAAGGTAATTGGCAGATAAACCACAACCGGTGCACGTTGGGTACACCTGTGCAATCGAAAAGACCTCCAACTCAAGAACTGCATCAAAAAAGCTCTCTGGCCTGTGCGGTGGAACGCACGTGTGTGGCTACCATGATGACAAACTGCAGTGTGTCGTCCTCAACGTGTTGTTGTGTGATTGTAGACAAGAAATAACATGAAAATGATTGGATATTACAGCGTGGGAGATCTTCAAGGAGAACATGAGGTCGGATATAGTTGTAAATAGTTGTAGTTTGGAATTACAAATTGAAATTTTCCTGTAGAATTGCTAATGCTAATCATTTGTATGTAAATTAGCATCGAGCTACCGCGTTTTGAAAAGCAGAGCCTTACTGTACTTTTAAGAGCTTTTTTTTGTTTGTTTTTGGTATGGAAAATTGTAACATTACCTGAGTTACTAATTGCTTGTTTCCTGGCCAAGTGCTTGAGCTAGCGCCAAGTCTGCAACTGACCATGAAGTCCCGTGCAACAAAGGTTATCCAAATAAGGCTATAAGAATTGCTGCACACACACACATACATACATATATATATATATATATATATACAAACCCCGTTCCCCGTTCCCATATGAGTTGGGAAATTGTGTTACATGAAAATGTAAAAGGAATACAATGATTTGCAAATAATTTTCAACCCATATTCAGTTGAATATGCTACAAAGACAACATATTTGATGTTCAAACTGATAAACATTTTTTTTGCAAATAATCATTAACTTTAGAATTTGATGCCAGCAACACGTGAAAAGTGGCAATAAATACTGATAATGTTGAGGAATGCTCATCAAACACTTATTTGGAACATCCCACAGGTGTGCAGGCTAATTGGGAACAGGTGGGTGCCATGATTGGGTATAAAAACAGCTTCCCAAAAAATGCTCAGTCTTTCACAAGAAAGGATGGGGCGAGGTACACCCCTTTGTCCACAACTGCGTGAGCAAATAGTCAAACAGTTTAAGAACAACGTTTCTCAAAGTGCAATTGCAAGAAATTTAGGGATTTCAACATCAACGGTCCATAATATCATCAGAAGGTTCAGAGACTCTGGAGAAATCACTCCACGTAAGCGGCATGGCCGGAAACCAACATTGAATGACCGTGACCTTCGATCCCTCAGACGGCACTGTATCAAAAACCGACATCAATCTCTAAAGAATATCACCATTTGGGCTCAGGAACACTTAAAAAAAACCCACTGTCACTAAATACAGTTCGTCGCTACATCTGTAAGTGCAAGTTAAAGCTCTACTATGCGAAGCGAAAGCCATTTATCAACAACATCCAGAAACGCCGCCGGCTTCTCTGGGCCCGAGATCATCTAAGATGGACTGATGCAAAGTGGAAAAGTGTTCTGTGCTCTGACGAGTCCACTTTTCAAATTGTTTTTGGAAATCGTGTAATCCGGACCAAAGGGGAAGCGAACCATCCAGACTGTTATCGACGCAAAGTTCAAAAGCCAGCATTTGTGATGGTATGGGGGTGCATTAGTGCCCAAGGCATGGGTAACTTGCACATCTGTGAAGGCACCATTAATGCTGAAAGGTACATACAGGTTTTGGAACAACATATGCTGCCATCTAAGCGCCGTCTTTTTCATGGACGCCCCTGCTTATTTCAGCAAGACAATGCCAAGCCGCATTCAGCATGTGTTACAACAGTGTGGCTTCGTAAAAAAAGAGTGCGGGTACTTTCCTGTCCCGCCTGCAGTCCAGACTTGTCTCCCATCGAAAATGTGTGGCGCATTATGAAGCATAAAATACGACAGCGGAGACCCCGGACTGTTGAATGACTGAAGCTCTACATAAAACAAGAATGGGAAAGATTTCCACTTTTAAAGCTTCAACAATTATTTTCCTCAGTTGCCAAATGTTTATTGAGTGTTGTTAAAAAAAAAGGTGATGTAACACAGTGGTGAACATGCCCTTTCCCAACTACTTTGGCACGTGTTGCAGGAATTCTAAGTTAATTATTATTTGCAAAAAAAAAAAGTTTATGAGTTTGAACATCAAATATCTTGTCTTTGTAGTGCATTCAATTGAATATGGGTTGAAAAGGATTTGCAAATCATTGTATTCTGTTTATATTTACATCTAACACAATTTCCCAACTCATATGGAAAAGGGGTTTGTATATATATATAATACTTTTCGCTTTGGCTACATATTAAAAGATAAAGAAAATTTACTAATGCGATTAAAAAAACATAACGTGCTGAATATGATTTCATTGAAGAATTTATTAACTGTAATTAATTTGGCAACCTTTTTTAAAATAAAAAATATTAAAAAACTGCTCTCAGGGCTGCTTGTTATCATACGCTTGCCTACATGTGTTTGTATGTGTTCGGGCGCGAAGGCTTTGGCCCTGCAGGTGGGAAATGTGGCTGATTGACAGCTCCATCCCCGGTTGTCATGGCGATGATGATGGATTTGTGTTTATTGGGGGGGTACCGCTGAGACCGCTGTTGTTGAGTGCTCCTATCTGCATGCATAATGAGGGTTTAGCATAAAGAGATGGTGCCGCAGCAACAAACCGGAAAGGAGACACAGCCCAATGTGCACGTGTCACATGAGAAGGGAAAAGACATGAAGTAGGACGCGCTACACGGGAGATGTGTACTGCAGACACCTTGTGTGTACTGCTACATTATTAAAAGAGTTTTCCACAACTTTTTTTTACAACGGAAGCTGGACCACCTGCTGGTTCACAGACTTAAGATGCTAACTTTGAACTCTTCCACTGCAGAGGGAAGTACTGGAGCTCCTAGTTTTTCCCAATGCAGAACAACATGTTGAAATATGTCATTGCAGCAGAGTTAATGTCTCACCAGATTTTTGTCAAATTTTTCGACATAAAAGTAGTCAAGAGTTCGACTGGTAGTACCACTTCACTTCAGGAGCTATGGAAGACATTGAATTCATAGTTACAATGTCATTCCTCAGTGTGGTAGACTGGGGTTGGTTGTCATATTTTTTACTCTAGTGTAAATTACTCATATGGATGGGTAATTAACTCGGTGCTTTTATAGGTACCGACTCACATAAAATCAAAGTTTGATACTTTTGTTGCGCATAATGTCACGTCTGATTGCAGACTCTGCACCGGCACTTGGTCGGAAAACAATCAGTCAGGCACTCAGAGATAAATAATGTTACAATTTTCCATGTCAACAAAGCACAAAGAAGGTGCTCATAAGTACAGAAAGGCTCCACTATTTGAAATGTGTTAGCTCAATGCTAATTTACATTTGATTTGCCATTGGCATGCTTCCGATTAGCATTGGTTAATTTTTCGTGGTGACTTCAACAGTTATTAATTTGGTGATCAAAACTACAACTAAGGTAGACCTTACAATCAAACAGCCGGTGGGTAATAAGTACAATATTTACAATTCAAACACTTTGCAGGGCTCAACGAAAGAAATGACTCGCCCATTCAAATTTACCATCGAAAATCTTTGAATTGCAATTGCATGCAATGTCTACAATATAATACAGTACAATGCAGTACTTGCAAATGAGACACAGAAATGTAACAACCAACAGCACAGCTCAATGTTAAATGTTTTAACTCTTTTATTCTATTTTATTTTTTTAAACAAAAATCATGCATTTGCAACACATTTGAACACACACTAAAGTACCGAAAAGTGGTACCTTTGAGTACCGGTATTGGGAAAACAATACCCTGTTGATTTCAAATGTAAAAAAAAACACAAAAAAAAACCATCCATAACAACTCATCATCCAGATATCATTTAAATAATAAATTGAAGCGTTAGGTTGTGCATCCATTTCATTTTCCAAGACGATCTAACACAGAGCTATTAAACATTAAATATGTTTCTGACACGTACATTTCTGTCAAATCTGACACACTGTGACAACGAACCCTATCGCAAGAACTCTTGTAATGCATATAAATATATGAGTATTTGTAACACCAACCTCAACTTGAGGAGTAACAACCAACATTGCAAATAACAATCCAAACTACACTTTGTGTAAAAGCCTACAAAACAAAAGCTGAATATTTACAGTAAAAAAATAAAACCACAACAATTATTGACTGACAATAAATCAATTGAAACAAGCTTTTTAAAACTGTAAAAACCTTTGTCATTTTCGTTTTTCCCTAAACACATGTGCATTAAAATGAAAAAGTCAAACTTACATATAACTTTGTCCAATGATGTCACAAATACATTTACTGGTTTTATATTTTTACATCTTTTATCACATCATCCTGGTTCCAAAATTTTGTTGCGGCGTTTGAATGCTTAAAAGTGAACTTGAACGACATTATGACGAAAAATTGGATTCCACCGGAAGAATTTAACCATTTTGCATGCACATTTCTAATTTGATAGTGGTCGTGGTCCTTAACAACTGCAAATAGCAGGGGTCCCCAAACTACGGCCCACGGGCCAAATACGGCCCGCCAGCGTCCAAAATCCGGCCCGCGGGTAGTACCAAGTTAAAAAAAAATATATATATATATATTTTTTATTATTTGCTTTTTATTATTATTATTTTAATCTGTTCTTGTTCACCCATCCATCAATCCATTTTTTACCGCTTGTTACTGAGTCTCCTAGGCAGATACGGCCCGCGAGTAGTCCTGGCTAAAAAGTAAATAAAAATTTTATATACTTATTTTTTGATCATAATTTTTTTTAATCTGTTCTTTTTCGACCATCCTACAATCCATTCTCTACCGCTTGTTACTGGGTCTCCTAGGCAGATAAGGCATGCCAGCATCCAAAATCCGACTCACGGGTAATACCAAGTAAAAAATTATATAAAAAGTATATATATATTTTTTTATTATTATTCTATTTTTATCTTTCCTTTTTCGCCCATGCATCAATTCATTTTCTTTCGCTTCTTACTGGTTCTCCGAGGCAGATAAGGCCCCCCAGCATCCAAAATGCAGAGTATAATTTCACCACACCTCCTGTGTGTGACAATCATTGGTACTTTAACTTTAATTTTTAAAATCCGGCACGCAGGTAATCCCAACTTTAAAAAAAAAATAAAAGAAAAATAATTTTTTGTTTTTTTAAATTATAATTTGTTTTTAATCCGTCCCTTTTCGCCCATCCATCAATCCATTTTCTACCACTTTTTACTGGGTCTCCCAGGCAGATACAGCAGGCCAGCCTCCAAAATCCGGCACGCGGGTAGTCCCGACAAAAAAAAAAAAAAAATGGTATTAATTAATTTTTTAATCCGTCCTTTTTTGCCCATCCCTCAATCCATTTTCTACCGCTTTTTATTGGGTCTCCCAGCCGCTCAAGCAAATAATATTGCCAACAAATTCATTTTCCCACCGGTAACGGGACGTCATCACGCTTGCACCATAAAGGCGGCAAGTGTGCGATCTTTCTGTCAATTAGTGCATGAGGAGAAAAAAATGGCGAAATCGTTGGGGAAACATAAATTAGACTCCGAGTGTAGAATTTTTAAACATCAGTGAACATATGACTTTTGTTCAGTTTAAGGAAAAGACAGTTTAGATTGTATGTATTTATATATATATATATATATATATATATGCACTGCGATGAGATGGCGACTTGTCCAGGGTGTACACCACCTTCCGCTCGATTGTAGCTGAGATAGGCACCAGCGCCCCCCACGACCCCAAAGAGAATAAGCGGTAGGAAATGGATGGATATGTATATATATATATATATATATATATATATATATATATATATATATACTGTATATACATATATATATATACATATATATATATATATGCATACATATATATATGCATACATATATATATGCATACATATATATATATATGCATACATATATATATATATATATATATGCATACATATATATATATGCATACATATATATATATGCATACATATATACATATATATGCATACATATATACATATATATGCATACATATATACATATATATGCATACATATATATATATGCATACATATATATATATATGCATACATATATATATATATGCATACATATATATATATATGCATACATATATATATATATGCATACATATATATATATATACATACATATATATATATATACATACATATATATATATATATATACATACATATATATATATACATATATATATATATATATATATATATACATATATATACATTTATATATATACATACATATACATATATATACATATATATATATATATATATATATGTAACTGCTGTGTACCCGTCCCGTCAAGAATCCACACACAGGCTGGTTTGGATGATGTGGTTCTTTGCTGATAGCTGCAATGAGTGATCAGATTACACATACACACAATATGTGGTTAGCACCTCTGCTGGTTTCGATGTCATTAGCAGAGTGCAGGAAGTCTGCTCAAATACATAACATTTTCATATTTTTACAAATACATGAAATACAATTACAGGTGTAACTTAATACAATGGTTTTTAACAGTATACTTTTTCCGTGTGATCGTATAGTGGTTTTAACTTGCTTTTATCTTCACTGGTATTACAATCAATTCAATACAATATATTTTTAACTTGTTTTTTAACCAACATCATCATTTTTTATATATTTATGAAATAGAAGATAGAAAAGTACAAGATACAATACAAGACATGACATGACAAAATCATTAAATGGACTTTCAGCACCCTCTGGTGGCGACTAGCGAAAATGACAGACCACGTTGTGTTCATGCCAAAATGTCGGACAATTCAAACTTAAACATGAACGTACGGACACGTAACACGCAAATAGTGCAACAATTATTACCTGCAATGAGTGATCAGAATGCACATACACACAATATGTGGTTAGCACCTCTGCTGGTTTCGATGTCTATAGGGGAAAATGATATCGACTTCAGTGCAAAATAGTAGTACATCTAACGTGAGCAACAACCAATTCAAAACAAAGATTCCACAACATAGCATTTCAACTGCTGTTAAATAACTGTATCTTACAATGAATATTACGTTAGCTTTAGTGTAATTTACAATATTTTGCGGAGCAATATCGGAACATGTCTTACCATTAGCAGAGTGCAGGAAGTCTGCTAATAGCTTCCGGTTTCCGGTCATATTTACAGATTTTCAGGTACCAGCAGATGGCGCAATTGGACCTCATTGCATTACAAAACAATATACATATTTTAGCAGGAATTTCACTCAAATAAATAAAGTATTTTTTATACCCGTTACATATATATATATATATATATATATATATATATATATATATATATATATATATATATATATATATATATATATATATATATATATATATACACATACATACATATACATATATATATATATATATATATATATATATATATATATATATATATATATATATATATATATATATATATATATATATATATATATATATATATAAAAGTTTGGGGACCCCTGACATGTAGTGTTTATGCGACGGCCGGGCCCTGGTAGTAGTAGTCGTAGTATTGTAGTAATATTAGTAGTAGTAATGTATAGTTCTTGGTTCCGCAGCTAAAGCCATTTCCTTATTCAGTAGGAATAAATAGTTAAGTAAGCGTTGACATGAATGGAGATTTGTGTACCCACACTTTAAATCAATGTTTTCCAGAACGTTCAAACTGTTGAAGTGCATCATTAAACATATATCATTGTCCAGTCGCACAACGTATTTTGCTCTGAATGAATATTTCAAATACACATGTTGTGAATATTAGAAGTGTTGCATTCCTGTTCCCCGGTCGACCACTTTTGCAGCATCAATAATTCAAACACGCTAAGTCGCCGACGTGCGGGCCTGGGTAGCCGCTAACACACTAGCATACGCATATACAAACACAAACACGGAGGGGGGGGGGTCAAATTGTGTACACAAACAGTCGCTGTTAATGCTGCATGAAATTGAGCTCCTTTTATGCGTCACTGATCAAGCAGCAAAAACCGGAGTTGTCTCAAAATGAAAACAAAGATGAATGCGATCTGAACTTTCGACGAAGGCAGAAGTGGGAAACATAGAAGTTCACAACTGGGAGAAAAATGGACAGAAGACTAAATTAAACGCTGCTGCAGATTGGAATGTGGCGTAGGACACCAAAACATTAACATTGTATATTTACAGGATTATTCTCATTCTCTACAGGAGAAAGTGTGTCTTGGACTTATATCAATGAATCAATCAAACTGTATGTATATAGCCCTTAATAAGGAGTGTCTTAAAGGGTTTCACAAACTCACATTGACATCCCCTGATCTAAACCCGCATCTGGGTAAGGAAAAACTCAAAAAAATCCCAGAAGGAAAAAGACCAAACCTTGAGAAAGGATTGTAGATGTAGGGAAACCCCATAAAGGATTGTAGATGTAGGGAAACCCCATCTAGTGTGACCGGCTGCAATGTGTGTCGTGTGGGTACAGTTATGGAATTGTTAAATTCATATTGTTAAATTAATTAATTGGAAGTTATTAAATGAAGTGTGAGTCCAGTCCATCAGGAAACACACAAATAGTTATGAGGGGTGTGTATCTCCTTTTGGCTCATCCAGTTAGCTACGCAGAGATGTCTATAGCTGTGCATGGAAGAGTGGTCCATCCCAGGCCTCAATTCGGGTCAGTTAACACCCATCCTCCAGACTGGTACCTCTGCGGAAATAAACCGGGGCCACTTAATATCCTCTTCAAGCAGGAGAGTTGGGCCGGACAGATGAGCGGCAGATCAACTGGTCTAAGAAAGGGTCAACTTAAAGGCTAAAGAATATAAATGAATTTTAAGGCACAACTTAAATACTTCTACTGACATTCCAGAGTATTGGAGCCCAAGTGGAACAAATTCTAGAGCCTGCAGACTTTTTAAGGGCTCTGGTCATTAATAAGCTGGCGTTTTTGAAACCTAGATTTCAGGGAAGGAACATACAGCAGAATATAATCAGCAAGATAAGATGGTGCTAGACCGTTTGGTATTTTGTACGTAAGCAATGAAACCTTATATTCGCACCTGAACTGGGAACCAGTGCAGGTGGGCCAGTAGAGACTAGTAGGTTTGACTTTCTTGTCCTTGTCAAAAGTCTAGTATCCGCATTTTGTACCAACTGTAATCTTTTACAGCTAGACATGGGGAGACCCGAAAATAATATGTTAGTGTAATCAAGACAAAACGTAACAAATGCATGTATAATGTTTTCAGCATTACTGATGGAAAACATTTTAGAGAGATTAAATAAAAGGTTATTTTATGAACACTCCTAATGTGCAGCTCAAACGTAGAAAATAATGCAGATATTTTTGACAATTGTTTTATTGTTGATTTTCAATGTGATATTCTCAAACAACTGCCCGTGTCTTTCCAGCATCTTGGCATAAAGATGCAAAAAGTTGCCAGACGTCCATTGATTAATATCATTAAGACACGTCTCCAGATGACTACAGTCTGGTGTGTTGGTCAGCTTCAGGGGCATGTTAAGTTGGCTGTCATCAGAACAAGAGTAAAAGCTAACACCATATTTGCATTTGACGTCGCCTAATTGCAATATAGGTATCACAGGAGTACAGGCCCAAGAACCAATCCTTGTTGGACGCCGTAGGTAACTTTAGCGTAGTAAGGTCACATTGTTATTGGATACACAGTAAATCATTTCAGGTAGATACAAGCTGAACCAGGAAATAGCTAAGTCTGACAGACTGATACGTGTTTTGTCGCAGACAACATTGAAACTGATGTGCTCTGTCTATAAGCAGGTTCTGAAAATCCCGGATATAAAATAAGACTTAGACTTAGACTTCCCTTATTGTCATTCAAACTTGAACTTTACGGTACAGCTAAGACTAAAATGTTGTTGCATTAGCTCGTGGTCGTGCAGGATAAAAGAGCAATAAACGTGCAGAGTGTTTGCATTTACAAATGAAGGTGCCGCTATAAATCAGTAAATTGCTGTACAGATAAATATATTGCTCTTTTGCATATGCATCCACGTTTACAAATATTTGTTATATTGTCCATATAGTCCAGCAAGTTAATCCGGGAATTGAGGGGATTACTATGATGCGTTCAAGAGTCTTATGACCTGAGGGAAGAAGCTGTTACAGAACCTGCAGGTTCTGCTACGGAACCTCTTTCAAGAGTCCAGCAGTGAAAACAATCCTTGGTGGGGGTGGGAGGAGTGTCTACAGATTTTCTAAGCCCTGGTCAGGCAGCGGCTTTTTGTGATCTCCTGTGTAGGAGGAAGAGGAGTCTTGATGATCATTTCCGCCGTCCTCACCCCTCTCTGCAGAGACTTCCAGTCTGAGGCACTACTATTGAACGGAGAGAATGTTGTAAAATGTCATAATGCTAATCTGTTTTTAAAATCTTACATGATTTGGCCCTAGTGCCACTTTCTGATTGTGTACATCAGAGCAGGGGACAAAGTAAATCCGCCTCCTCAAGCAAACCGACAGTTCCCCTCAGGAAAAGTGCCTTCAGCCAGTCGGCCTTTTTCAGTGAGGGAGGTCCAGTTTTAGAACAATATCCTTTCTCATATACGCTATGTTGATATATTAAGGCAATTCAAAAATATGCTAAAATCATTGCTGCTTGAGAATAAAACTTGTGAACATCATCATTAATATAGTTTATGCTTTGTGCTACCTGCCTGCTGCCAAGGTAACTATGCCTGTGTGGAATTGTTCATGGTGATGTTGCCATAGATGTGTGTGAGGTATCAATCAATTGTTTTACTATTTTAAGTAGGCTTTTATTGATTGTTGTTGTAATTGTACAAACCCCGTTTCCATATGAGTTGGGAAATTGTGTTAGATGTAAATATAAACGGAATACAATGATTTGCAAATCCTTTTCTACCCATATTCAGTTGAATATGCTACAAATACAATTTATTTGATCTTCAAACCCATAAACTTATTTTTTTTTTTTTTGCAAATAATAACTAACTTATAATTTAATGGCTGCAACACGTGCCAAAGTAGTTGGGGAAGGGCATGTTCACCACTGTGTTACATCACCTTTTCTGTTAACAACACTCAATAAACGTTTGGTAACTGAGGAAACTAAGTGTTGAAGTTTTGAAAGTGGAATTATTTCCCATTCTATGCTTTGCATAGTAGAACTTTAACTTGCACTTACAGATGTAGTGACAAACTGTATTTAGTGACAGTGGTTTCCTGAAGTGTTCCTGAGCCCATGTGGTGATATCCTTTAGAGATTGATGTCGGTTTTTGATAGTGCCGTCTGAGGGATCGAAGGTCACGGTCATTCAATGTTGGTTTCCGGCCATGCCACTTACGTGGAGTGATTTCTCCAGATTATCTTAACCTTTTGATGATATTATGGACCGTAGATGTTGAAATCCTTAAACTGCTTGCAATTGCACTTTGAGAAACGTTGTTTTAAACTGTTTGACTATTTGCTCACGCAGGTGTAGACAAATAATAATAATAATAATGGATTAGATTTATATCGCGCTTTTCTATTGTTAGATACTCAAAGCGCTCACAGAGAAGTTGGAACCCATCATTCATTCACACCTGGAAATGGTAAGCTACATCTGTAGCCACAGCTGCCCTGGGGTAGACTGACGGAAACGTGGCTGCCAGTCTGCGCCTACGCCCCCTCCGACCACCACCAATCATTCATTCATCATTCATTCACCAGTGTGAGCGGCACAGGGGGCAAAGGTGAAGTGTCCTGCCCAAGGACACAACGGCAGCGATTTGGATGTCAATAGGTGGGAAGCGAACCTGCAACCCTCAGGTTTCTGGCAGGGCCGCTCTACCCACTATGCCATGCCGCCCCGAAAACGGGTGTACCTCGCCCCATCCTTTCTTGTGAAAGACTGAGCATTTTTTGGGAAGTTGTTTTTATACCCAATCATGGTACCCACCTGTTCCCAATTAGCCTGCACACCTGTGGGATGTTCCGAATCAGTGTTTGATGAGCGCTCCTGAAATCATCAGTGTTTATTGCCACCTTTTACAACTTCTTTGTCACGTGTGGCTGGCATCAAATTCTAAAGTTAATGATTATTTGCAAAAGAAAAAAAATGTTTACCAGTTTGAACATCAAATATGTTGTCTTTGTAGCATATTCAACTGAATATGGGTTGAAAATGATTTGTAGATCAATATATTCCGTTTATATTTACATCTAACACAATTTCCCAACTCATATCAAAACGGGTTTTGTATATTGTTTACTCCTGGTGATCTCAACCTTGTCCAGGGACTATGGTTGGAAACTAGCTTTGTAGCTAAAATATGTGGCTTTACAGCAATGTTGATCAATATGCATTGTCCCTTTAAAATAAACTAATAAAATGAGAAGAAAAAAAAGAAAACCTTAAAGAATGTTATAATCAACGGTAACAGTGAGCTCAAGCAGCAGAAATAATGATATATCGACAGCCATAGTTAGCAAGAAAAATCATTAATCACTTTTGAAGGGCTGTCTTAGCAGAGTGATTTAACCTGAAACTACTGAAAATACTTTATATTTCATAAACACATGTTTTTTTAGGGCCATATGATGAGGGATGTGTGATTTTTTGTTATTCTTCTGGCTTTTTAGAACTATATACTCTTGCAAATGAAGAATTTTTTTTTACTTTTACAATGAAATGTTTTTCTTACTGTTTGCATTGCAACATTTCCTGTAAAAATACTTCTTACATAAATCTGTAACATGTACATACCTATCCATCACATTAAATTTTTTGTATTAATCTATTATTTCTAATCATCAAATTATTATTCCATTACAGTATACCGTATTTCCTTGAATTGCCGCCGGGGCGCTAATTAATTTAAAACCTCTTCTCACGCCGGCGTTTACCAAAGGCTTGCAGTAAATGCAAGCATGTGCTAATTATTTTAAAACCTATTCTCAATCCGGCTCTTACCAAAGGCATGCGGTAAATTTAGGCCTGCTTTTATAAACTTGAGTGTGATTTAAAGATACCATCATGAAATGCACATTTAATTAAAAAAAAAACGTAATTATGGTCTTACCTTTACTTATAAATGAGGTCCATGCGCAGCTCCTTCTGATCAAAAGCATCGATAACTTGTTTATATAGGTCTTCCTTATCGTTTTTCAGTTTTAAAAGTCTCTCTGTCTCTCTGTCTCAATGGATATCTTCCTTTATTACCTCCAGCCTCGAATGAAAGTCCAGTTTAGAAAACTGTTGCATCTTAGATATGTAATCCTCCATGTTAAAAGTGCAAGCGAGAGGAAAACATAGACGATCGCTGCTCACTCTTGCTGCTTGTTGTCACTTATTCTGCAGCCGAGTAGTCGCAAGAATGATCACTAGCGCCCTCTACCACCAGGAGACGGGAGTCATTTAATGACTCATATTTGACACACGCAGCTACGTTATATTGATAAAACATAGCTGCTTACTGTGCTTTTTAGCATATTCAATAGCTTGGACCTTAAATCCTACTGAATAGCTCTTAATCTTCTTCCTTTTCTGCGATTTCAAATTATTGAAATCAGCCTCCTCCATTTTGAAATTGATGACAGGTGGAGTGTCACTCGTGACGTGACGAGTTTGACCCGGCGGTAATTATTTTGCGAAACAAGTTTGACCCCTTTATATACATTTATATATTTTTATTTTTAATCATGTTAACACCGTTTCATTACAGTATGTAATGTATTTACGTGAAATATATAATAAATTATACGTACTAGAGAAAAAATAAATAAATTATAGATCCATCCATCCATTTTCTACCGCTTATTCCCTTTGGGGTCACGGGGTGCACTGGTTCCTATCGCAGCTACAATCGGGCGGAAGGCGGGATACACGCTGGACAAGTCGCCACCTCATTGCAGGGCCAACACAGATAGACAGACAACATTCACACTCACATTCACACACTAGGGTCAATTTAGTGTTGCCAATCAACCTATCCCCAGGTGCATGTCTTTGGAGGTGGGAGGAAGCCGGAGCACCCGGAGGGAACCCACGCAGTCACGGGGAGAACATGCAAACTCCACACAGAAAGATCCCAAGCCCGGGATTGAACCCAGGACTACTCAGGACCTTCGTATTGTGAGGCAGACACACTAATCCCTCTCCCACCGTGAAGCCCATAAATTATATAAATAAATAAAATTTTTACAATATGTTTATGCATTAAAATGTTGTATGTTACGTTAGTTACATTCATTCATTTATAGACTGGTTAATCTTTAAGTCACTTTTTATGGTCCCTTCCCCCACAGAAGGCTACAAAACCGTTTACAAAAATCATATATTAAAAAAGTAACATATAAACTAAATGACGACCTAAAAAAATCAAACATTATATTCAAACACGAAAAGTCATATGAAAAAATACATAATAAATCACAATGTTTTGTTTTACAAAATAAATCATATGAAAGGTTATTCCCTAAATAACAAAATCATACATAGCTATTATACAAAAAAAATAACATAATAAATATGTTATACACAAAACAGTTAATTGTCTTTAAGTTTTAATGTGCTTTTTGCACACACACACTGATGTCACTAATGTGATGATGAACAAGCACCCATGTTCCCCATCTCCTCCTCCTAAACAAAACAAGAACAACAACCCACCATCTGGGCTTCTTTATTTTTCATTTCCTCCATCAAACAAGCTTCCATCATCATTGTATTCTTCTACCTCTGTCATTTATTCTCCCTATCTCCGTTTTTGTTCCCGCTAATCCTCCCAATCGCCGTCTTGATCCATCTCTATCCAATATTCATCCGTCTTGGCTTCCTTGCTTCTTCCCCCCCGAGCCTCGCTTTCATTGTGACTTCTAATTGGTTTTGCCTCGCATGCAGCTAGCAAGCCACTTCTTCTTTTATACATCCGTCATCATCCCTTCGTTTTTTTTCTTTTTTTTTTGTTGTTTTATTCTTCTAACCTTCTTTTATGTCACTCATCAAAAGTGAGCTCGCCGTGGATCGGGGTTATATGTCTGGATGGATGCCTGCCTCCGGTGTTCTTTCCATGCTTCTGTTGGCTTGTCTAATGGCTGACAGTCTGTTTGAATAAAAACCACACAAACAATCTAAAAGACATTTGTTTTTCTTCCTGTTTCCCAGGTCACGGTAAATAAACAAAAAAGGTAGGCGTGTACGAAGCTTTAAAAAGAAACTACGATTTAAAAGTGACAACATAGCTATCACTTCCTGTGCTCTTTACTTCTAATATTTAGACAAGATAAGGTCCTCTCGTCCACTCCTTCATCTCACCATCTTCTTATTCCCATTCTTTTATAACAAAGATGAATCGGCAGATTACGCTTGGCGGTTTATTTGGCTGACAGATTGCAGATTTTTGGGCCAAAAAGGTCCTTGGCGTCAATCTACTGCAGTGTTTTTCAACAGTCTGGTGTGCCGTGGGAGATGATCTAATTTCACCTATTAATTATTGCATGCAAATTATGTGTTGTTGTTAAGTGTCGGTGCTGTCTAGAGTTTGGCCGAGTAACCGTGTAGTACTCTTTCATATCAGTAGATGGCAGCAGGTAGCTAATTGCTTTGTAGATGTCGGAAACAGTGGATGCAGGTGAGAAGGGTGTCTAATGCTTTAACCAAAAATAAACAAAAAGGTGAGTGCCCCTAAGAAAAGGCATTGAAGCTTAGGGAAGGCTATGCAGAACGGAACTAAAACTGGACTGGCGACAAAGTTAACAAAAACAGAATGCTGGACGACAGCAAAGACTTACTGTGGCGCAAAGACGGCGTCCACAATGTACATCCGAACACGACGTGACAATCAACAATGTCCCCACAAAGAAAGATAAAAACGACTGAAATATTCTTGATCTCTAAAACAAAGTAGGTGCGGGGAACAGCGCTCAAAGGAAGACATGAACTACGAACTAAAACACTACACACAGGAAAACAGCAACAAAGTCAAAATAAGTCACGGCATGTTATGACAGGTGGTGACAGTACACTTACTTTGAGACAAGAGCTATATTGATGCATGCTTGGCTATAATTTAAAGTCATATCCAACAATTGCAACAACAACTTTTCTATTGTCAACTAAGTTTCGTTTTCTAATGATTCCTGCGGGTGGTGTGCCTCCGGATTTTATCAATGCCAAAAAATGTGCTTTGGCTCAAAAAAGGTTGAAAAACACTGATCTACCGCTGTGCAGTTGTGGCAACAATTGTAGCTTATTGGTGTGACTGTGGAGTAAATGAATGATGGGTTCTCAGTGTGGAATGCTTTGCAGGGCTCTGAAAAAGGCGCTATATCAATCCGATCATTCGTGGTAACACAATATATGGATTCGTAGGACCCCATTCTTGGGTGGATCTCGCATGGGAGGGAGGGGGTGGGGGGCTCATCAATTTGCAATGCAGTCTGCTGAACTGATGGAAAGTGCCACTCTGCATAACTGGTACCGTGTTCGAATTTGCAATTACCACAAAACACATTTTAAGATATTCAACATTCTCTGGCCATTGGTCGACTAAAGTGGATGGTGCGCTCTCCAATTTGTCACCTTTCATGTGTCAGATAAACTGCGACGAATGGGGGCATGTGAATACGCTTCCTACTGTACTATCAACAAACTTTAAAATGCTAAACCGAATCACCACTGCATTTGGTACACACTTTTAGACAGGGGTGTGCCTTCTCTGCTGGCCAAACATAACCAGAAATCATGATCATAATTAAAGATAAAAGTATTTTTTAATTTACATTCCCGAAATATCAAAAAATATTCATATTCTCTTCATGTCATATTACGTTCCTTCCAGTGCTGTTGTTTTTAGCCTATAGAGTTTTTATCCAATCAGATTTCAGCTAGCTTATGTTGCCATTCTGCACGAAATCTGCCTGAGGCCTTCAGAATCAACAATGTGCACTGTCAGTGAATTGACACAAACATTTGACAGACAGTTGCAATAGCCCATCAGATCACGAGTTGTTGTCAGTAAGGCCTTCCAGATAGCCTAAGGCAAATAAATAATATGATGTTATAAGCCAGGTAAGATAAGAACTCCATTACCCAGCATGCCACAGTAGTGAAGAGCATTCACAGTAGCTCCGTTTAGGTTGTTAAACGTAGACATGCCAGCAGCTTGATGTTTTGGATGAGCGCGCTGTGGATTGAACGTTAAGAAGTCAGCCAACACGCTACGTCTGCATCTTTTATGATTAGTCAAGACAACACATTTATTTGCAAGGCCATTTTCAAGAAGGATATTTAAAGAGAAACTACATCTTGCGAGACGCTGTCGGCCAACCCCGGAAGCTAGCTCACCTGTCCCGGCGATGAAATGTGAGTTCAGATATTTTATGTCTTTATTTTTTCACGTTCAATATATTTTTTTGCAATTGAAATTTTAATAGTACCATTTAGGATAGGTTTTAATTGCTGATGCGGGTTTATTGATTTTTAAATGTGCCAGAAAATCACCTGTTTTGTACAATGTTTTTTGGTGATTCAATGCGCAGTAGTTCATAAATGTGTTTCTGTATAGTATTTCTCCAGCAATGGTCATGTGGTGACTTCATTGATGGTATTTTGAGAGGTGATCATTGAAGTCGGACATGACTGAATGCCTAGGTGGGAAACACATGGCCCGCCACTGCTTTTAGAAGACCGACATGAGTAAAATAATTGCAAGATTGGTAGAAAAACATGGTCAATAACAATACATCATTGACTGTTTAATGATTATAAAATATGGATTATATCTTTATTATATGTATAATAAAAGCATCCTATTCACGATACCCACAGAGCATTTTGAAATGTAAAATATAGATTTGAAGTATGGTAGCAGCAGTGACGGGCCGTGCGTTTCTCACCCAGGCCTTCAGTAATGTCCTACAGAGTCCATCTTCACCTCTCAAAATACCCTAATTTATGTCACCACATGGACACAGCTGGAGAAATACTATACAGAAACTCACTTGCACGCTACTGGGCATTGAATCCCCCAACAGTGTACAAAAGAGACTATTTTTTGTAGCATTTAACATTCAATAAACCCGCTTCAGCCATTAAAACATATCTGACATGGTACTGTCAAATTTAAAATAATTGCATAAAACAAATGAAATGTGGAAAAAAATGAAGAAATAAAATGTTTGAACTCACCCAAACCTGCATTGCTTGGCTGTGTCTGTCAACAGCGAATTACTAGGTGTAAGACAAACACCTTTGTTTTCTGGCTATGACTCGTAATGCTCCGGTGCCACTTCCTGTTTTCACAACTTGTAATTGGATACTCACTTGGAGCAAGAAACATAAAAAGGGCCACCAGGGCTGGGTGCTAAACCAGACAAGGTCTTATGGTATACAAGTGAAACCAGAGGAACCAGAGCGGCGCCCGCATGCCCCAATTAGCGTGAATAAAATTACCCATCAATTAGCGACAGCTTTTGATAATTCCACTTGACTCAGGGAATGGCAATGGCTAAAAAAAAAAAAAAATACAGAAAACAAAAGGCCAGCAACAGAAAAACCACAAGACATATAACAGGAGAAACCATCAAACTGGCACAAACTCTGCACTTAAATAGTCTCACCACCCAAAGTGGTGATAAAAAACAGGTGGACTATAGCCTAGTGTCACAATAGCGTGTGACAAGCTTTCATCCAAAATAGGCCACTAAGAGCTAGCAGCTACACAACAGCTAAGCACACATTAGCAAACAAGATAGACAGACACAATAAGTGTACTTAATGGAACAATATTGCAGTCTAAAGCACATTAGTCGGTATAAACAAGTTAACAATCAGTATAGTTACATATTACTTTCATATACAAATTATCCAAGGTAAGTGATCTGAAAGTATCCAGTAACAAACGTGTCCGCAACATTCAAATTACTGTGTCATGAGCTTAATTAAATGAAAATATGTGCCGTCACAAAAATAAGTACCACTCCATTTCAACTTAAAGACAACATACATACCAAAGACTATAAAAAAAATGGGACCCATTACCTCCCTGCTTGGCACTCAGCATCAAGGTTTGGAATTGGGGGTTAAATCACCATAAATGATTCCCAGACGCGGCACCGCTGCTGCCCACTGCTCCCCTCACTTCCCAGGGGGTGATCAAGGGGATGGATCAAATGCAGTGGACACATTTCACCACATCTGGTGTGTATGTGACAATCATTGGCACTTTAACTTAAGTATCATCCCTGCAGGATGAGGAATAGCTAAACCCGATTACCGGCATCAAAATGTAAACAAATGCCATTGGTGGATATACACCTAACACCCACTGTACTGATACCAAGTACAGGAGCGTGTCTAGTCGATACTACTGCGATTATGTCGATATTTTTTGGCATCATATCTTCTTTTTAAAAAAAAAAAAGTATATTATGTTTATAAACTCAGGAAATATGTCCCTGGACACATGAGGTCTTTGAATATGACCAATGTATGATCGTGGAAATACTTGGTATCGGATTGATACCTAAATATTTGATATCATACAAAACTAATGTAAAGCATCCAAATAACTGAAGAATAAATGATTATTACATTTTAACAGAAGTGTAGATAGAACATGTTAAAAGAGAAAATAAGCAGATATTAACAGTAAATGAACATGTAGATTAGTAATTAATTTTCTACCACTTGTCCTTAATAATTTTGACACAATAATAGAACGGAAAATGACAGAATATGTTACTGCATACGTCAGCAGACTAATTTGTTTGTTTGTTTACTTACTATTAAAAGACAAGTTGTCTTGTATGTTCACTATTTTATTTAAGGGCTAAATTGCAATAAAAAATATATTTTTAATGTACCCTAGATTTATTGTTAAAATAAAGCCACTAATGCATTTTTTGTGGTCCCCTTTGTTTAGTGAAGTTTAGAAAGTATCAAAATAAATTTGGTACTGGTACCAAAATATTGGTATCGGGACAACACTAACTAGTAGTAGCACTCTTCAGCTGAATGCTGCCAAAACAGAAGTGTTAATTACTGCCCCTGACACTGCAACTTCAAAAGTAGCCAGCTGCTAAGGTTCGGTGCAAATGTGAACCAGAGTCTAAGAAATCTCAAGGTCACATTTAACCACACCGTGCTTTTTGATGAGCATATCAAAAGTGTAACCCTCTCCTGCTTTTTCCACTCTAGAAACATTTCTAACCTCAGATAAATGATAAATGATAAATGATAAATGATAAATGATAAATGAAAAATGATAAATGCGTTGTACTTGTATAGCGCTTTTCTACCTTCAAGGTACTCAAAGCGCTTTGACATTACTTCCACATTCACCCATTCACACACACATTCACACACTGATGGAGGGAGCTGCCATGCAAGCCGCTAACCAGCACCCATCAGGAACAAGGGTGAGGTGTCTTGCTCAGGAAACAACGGACGTGACGAGGTTGGTACTAGGTGGGGATTGAACCAGGGACCCTCGGGTTGTGCACGGCCTCTCTCACACTGCGCCACACCCTCCCATCCATAGTATCTCATTATGAACAAGACATGATCATTCATGCTCTTGTTTCCTCTAGACCATGGGTGTCAAACTCTGGCCCGCGGGGCAAATTTGGCCCGCCGTGCAATTTCATTTGGCCCTTGAAGCAATATCAAATTAACATTAGAGCTGGCCCGCCGGTACTATACCGCGGCAGAGCCGCTGTAACACTGCATTCGCCGCTAATACTCATACTTGCCAACCCTCACGATATTCCAACCATTCTCCCGAATTTCTCCAGATTTCTACCCGGACAACAATATTGGGGGCGTGCCTAAAAGGCACTGTCTTTAGCGTTGTCTACAATATGTAGTCACGTCCGCTTTTCCTCCATACAAACAGCGTGCCGGCCAAGTCACATAATATATGCGACTTATACACACACTTAAGTGAATGCCACCATACTTGCTCAACAGCCATACAGGTCAGACTGAGGGTGACCATATAAACAACTTTAACACTGTTAAAAAATATGCGCCGCACTGTGAACCCACACCAAACAAGAATGACAAACACATTTCGGGAGAACATCCGCACTGTAACACAACATAGACACAACAGAACAAATACCCACAACCCCTTGCAGCACTAACTCTTCCGGGACACTAAAATATGCACCGCCCGCTACCACCTAACCCCGCCCCCCACCAATCTCATTGTTATTTTATTTTAAGATTTATTAGCCTGTGGAAAAATGTAATCCTGATATTTACCTCAGAAGGCTGCAAATAGAAAAGAGGCATTACATGTTTTATTTTAATTTTATTTATTTTACCATTGATGGTTTTTTTTGTTTGTTAGTTTTTTTAAATTTGATTTTGCACTATTAAGTAATATAAGTATTGCTTGTTCCATATTCAGTGGTAGAGCAAATCAGTGTAGCAAACTGAGCAATAATTAACATTTTATTCATGGATTTTCTCTTGCTACTTCAAGGTTTAAATGTTCGATTTATTCATTATTGTTATTTTATTTTCAAACTTATTATTAGCCTGAGGAAAAAGTTCATTTTGATATTTACCTCAGAAGGCTGCAAATAGAAAAAAGGCACTCAATTTTTATTTACATTTTATTTGATATGCCATTGATATTTTTTAATTATTATTATTATTATTATTTGAAACTCGATTTTGCATGTCACTATAGAGTTATATAAGCCTTGCTTGTTCAATATTCAATGCAAAACTTGTTTGGGTCCCTATTAAAAGGTTAATTTGTTCAACCCTTAGCCCACGGCTTTGTTCAGTTTAATATTTCGGCCCACTCTGTATTTGAGTTTGACACCCCTGCTCTACACTATTGAAATTCACTCTTCACCTGTCTCAAAACATCCAGAGCTCGCCTGCCATTAATTAATTCAGAACGCTGCCACTGTTGGCTCTTGTCAAGATGTCATAAATTCAGTCATATTGCTCCCGTTTTAGCGTCCTTGCATTGGCTGCCTGTTCATTTCAGGATGCAGTACAACATATTGTCTATTACTTGCAGGCAAGCACCAGCCCACTTGATAGACCTGTTGTCTTTTCACTGTCTTGTTAGGCCGCTGCAGTCCACTGACTGCCTTCTGCTTTTTGTACCTTGTACAAAATTAAAAAGTAAAGGTATACCGGACTGGTATACACAAGCTATGGAAATGATATCAGTATAAATTGTGTCAGTAGAAAAAACTGCATTTAATTTAGATAATAATGAGTCATATCTTGGACTATGGGATCCATTATTTAAATTTGTTTTAGCTATTAAATGAACCTGAAATATGACTTATTTTATCTTTGTGCAAAATATTGGACACAATGTGTTGTCAAGCTTATGAGATGCGATGCAAGTGTGACACCATTGTTCTTTTTTGTAATTGTTTTATTTGTTATAAATAGCTGTGATGATAATGTCAATGAGGGATTTGTAATCACGGCTATGTTGGAATTCGTATTAATATTAATACTGTAGTTGATATTATTCATTTTTGTTTGACTACTTTTGGATTGTTTAGTGTCATGTTTGTGTGTCTTCTCAAAATGCTCTGTTGATTGATATTCTGAATGTTGCTGTGTTTGGAATTGGAATTTTGTAATAATGGTATTATTGTGTATTATTTTGTAAAGGTGTAAAAAAGTAAAGGTGATCGGCCCTTTCAGTCAGTTGCCCTCGAATAGTGGAATGCTGTTTGCTTATTTTAAATTGTACTATTTGTATTTTAAGCATGTGAAGCACTTTGTGAGCTCCCTCTGTTGGAGGTGCATGCTGTTTTTAATAAAATGTACATATACTTAGTAAAAAGTATGGATTTTCCGGATGTGAATCCTATCAGCCGACATTGCTACTACGTATGGCGGGAGAAGGAGACGACACCATAAGGAGGATCAGGTTTACAGGTTTATTTAAACCTTTGATGAGTGTGTGTGGGAGCCCTGCGATGAGGTGGCGACTTGTTCAGGGTGTACCCCGCCTTCCGCCCGATTGTAGCTGAGATAGGCGCCAGCGCCCCCCGCGACCCCAAAAGGGAATAAGCGGTAGAAAATGGATGGATGGATGGAGTGTGTGGGAGGTGTATGCTACTCTAAGTGTGCGGTGTCAAACGATGTGTGGAATTAATAATATAAATGTTACCAGGGGTTGTTGTAAGTGCGTGTTGGATGAATCCTTCGTCAATCTAGAGCCGACCTGGGCAAATTACGGCCCAGGGGCCACATGCGGCCCGTTGAGCTTTTCAATCCGGCCCGCCGGACATTCCCAGATAATTATTTTAGATGTTTAAGATGGAAAGTGTAGCTGCCATTATGATGTGCAGTGATGGTTTTTTAATGACTGGAAGTCTTCAACTATACTAAGTCTTTTAATGCTTGGAATCTGCATCATATACTAGTTACTTTGGTCATGTAATTAGTTACTATGGTCATCTAATAACATACTATGATCACTATGAGATATCTCAGATTGTAGGTGGGGTTTGTTGCATTTTGGTTGCATTTCGGTTGATTGTAAAATATGTTGTCAATATTCGGTGTTTTATCAATCATAGTTATCATTGTAAATCCCACATTCTATATTTTCATGTTCATTCTGGGTGTCTAATTCAGGAAAAAAAAAAATTCAAATTCCATTCCGTTTTTTAAAGCGGTCTGTCATAATGTGTTTAGCTTTCAATCATTATTGTGTGGTTTTGTATTAGTGTTCCTAAACATAGATATACCGGCACCCGGACACCCTTTTTTTTGTATAAATCTGGCCCCTCAAATAAAAGAATTGCCCAGGCCTGGTCAAGAGGGGCGAGGCAAAGGGGTAGTCCGTGGACAGGCAAGTGATTTGGATTTGATTAGATTTTTTATTAAGGATCCCGATTAGCCACAACAACCTATTAGTCTTCCTGGGGTCCACAAACTTAATACAATTATAAGTTAAAGCATATATTTATAACTACACAATACAGAACAAAATAAAAGCATCAATAAGAAAACAAGCAAACAATTACCAGTCACAGAATAATAATTATTGTATGAATATAACTACACAATACAAAACCAAACAAAAATCATCACAAGCAAACTAATTAACAGGCTCAGATAAAATGTTATTTTCCTTTTAAAAACCTGTTTACTTTCAATGTTCGTGAGAATTTGAGGCAGAGCGATACAGATCTATGTAGTGGTCGGGGACTGGAGAGAAGCAACGAGGTCCATGTCCAAGCTGGGGTCGTGGATCGAGGGAGGCAGTACAGAATCTAGAGGGAAATCGAGATACACAACTCCAATCACGGGGAACAGGAAGGACACTGTGGAAAACACAAAGGACATGAGACACAGGACAAAGAAGTAACAGGGAGAGAGCAAGTACGCGGGAAGGGAAGCCAGACACGGGATGCTTCCTGTAAGGATAAATTATGTTCCGGTGTACGCTCCATAGGTCTGCTGGTCTTTACACTGCTTGTCTTGATTGTTTGTTCAGGCGCGCTGATTGCTGATTGCCTGCAACTTCGCCTTTGCGTGAGTGTGAAGCACCCTGCGTGAGCAGAGGCATGTCCTGGCGTGCTGCCAACAGTGTTGCTGGCAGCACAAGAGCCAATGAAAGGCAGGTTCGAGACTGCGCTGCGACAGACATGTGCTAAACAAACTGATCATTTTAACAGTGGAGAAATGTGAATTTAGTAATAATTCTCAATTCATTTCAATAAGAAAATTAAAACTCGTAACAATTTTTTGTTCCAATGGACAATGTAGAATTACGAAAAAACTACAAATTGGTTACGTTTGGCGGCCAACGTGAGCTCTGATCATCGAGCCTGTTTAAAACTTCAATCAATCAAGGCGTCAAATTAGTCAACTTGATAAAGGGTTTGCTTTCATGTTTCCACTAGGACTCGTCCAGTCAAAGTTGCTTTTGTGATGAGTCTCATGCGTGCGATTTATTTTATCATATCATCTTTGACGGCTCCTAATAACATGACGACAATCTGCTAAGTGTTCTCATGTGCAAAAAAACCGCCACAATTGACATGTTTTCACAGCGTCTTTGTTTTTTGTCTTTTAACATGCCTGACCTTTTTGTGACACAACAAAGTGTTTCTTTTTCATACGTGATGAAAGTTAATACGGCCCAGGGGACATTTAATTCCTCGAGACGCACTGGTTTTTCTTTTTTCCACAACAACCTGCATCTTGTGGCGTCCTTATGATTAACATTTATTTCTTTGAAAATTGCTCTTTTAAAGAAAATATACAAAAATATATTAAATAAAATAAATATATAACATACAAAAAAGAAAAGCACATATAAAAAATAAGAAAATATACACTTGTTTGTACCTCCAGAAGACATTTGATCAATACATTTGTAATAAATACATAAAAAATAAATACCAATACAAAGATAAACATTTAATTAAATAACATACATAAAAAAAAAATGTGACCTAGGACACGTTAATTAGACTATGTATCCCGGCTGGCCTTGGGATCCCCCGGTAAGAGCTTGAGGAAGTGGCTGAGCAGAGGGAAGTCTGGGCTTCCCTGCTTAGGCTGCTGCCCCCACAACCCAACCTCGCATAAGCGGAATAAGATGGCTGGATGGATGGATGGGATTTGAAAAAAATTAAATAAAATACATTTTAACAAGTCATACAAATAATTATTTTAAATAATAATAATACAACAATCCATCCTTTTTCTACTGCTTGTCCCTAATAATACATTATTATGTTATTGTTATTATTTGTTATATTTTTATTGTTTAAAAAAAACATACAAAAATGTATAACATATATTATATCAATAACATATAAAAATATATATATATAAAACAATAAAATATACACTTGTTTGTACCTACAGAAGACATTTGATTTTTTATTCATAATACATTTATATGAAATACTTCAATAAACAAATACCAATATAAAGATAAACATTTAATTAAATAACATACATTTGAAATTCAAATACTTAAATTAAATAATTAAAATTATTAATCTGCGATGAGGTGGCGACTTGTCCAGGGTGGTTGTTATTATTCTTGTTATTATTTTTAATATTGTTTTATTTCAAATACAAACCTATAAAATATGTTGTATAAATAACCTATAGAAAAATAGGTTATTTATAAAAAAAATACACTTGTTTGAACCCACAGAAGACATTTGATTATTTATTAATAATAATTTATAATAAATACATAAAAAACAAATACCTATACAAAATGAACATTTATTAAATAACATACATTTGAAAAAAATTAAATAAAATACATTTCCACAAGACATACAAATAATGATATTAAATAATAATAATACATTTTAATATAATTTTATATTATTTGTTATATTTTTATTTTTATATATATATTTTTACTTTTTGTAATTTGGACTAAGAAAATGATTGGGACTTTTTAAATGGGTTTTAGCCTGTATTGTGCTTGTGTTATGGATATGTGTATTTTAGAACAAATACTGTTAATCAAACATATTAAAAACAAGTATGATAGAATATCTGCGATGACTAGGCGACTCGTCCAGGGTGTACACCGCCTTCCACCTGATTGTAGCTGAGATAGGCACCAGCGCCCCCCGCGACCCCAAAAGGGAATAAGCGGTAGAAAATGGATAGATGGATTGGTGATAGAATATGATAACAAAACAAAGGCAAATTCAAATGGAAAATATATGTTTTTTAATTGCCAAAAAAATGTTTACAGGACACATTCAAAGTGGCACTTGCTGGTAAGGGGTGTTACTACACATTTCGCTCATTCCAATATTGTCTCCTTACATGCACCCTCGTCTAATCTCGCCCACTACTTCCTGTTTTATTTTATGGGGATGGGACAGTTTGATAGAAAATGTGCCTAAGCGCCTCTTTGGTGAGTGCGGTGCTGCAATAATGTCACCCTCCTGCCCTTTTTATGTGCACCACAATAACAGAACAGCCTCCGCTATCCGCCACTTCCTGTAAATATGATGCACTCCTCGCTCCAAGTCGCCGGGTTAAACGCTATCAATACGGGTAAGTGGGCAATAGTGGAATAATGAGATGAGGATTTTTTTTTTTTTTCATCTCCGGCAGGAAAATAAATGTAATCAGTTTAGTGTGAGGTCAGTGTTGGAATTAAAAAGGTAATCAATCATTGACGTCTCACTTTGGATGATGTAGCGCTCTATCAATCCACCGGCCTTAATTGGGCTAAATGTCGGCCCCTGTTAGTTGACTGGCAGACAGCAGCTGCTGCTTGATTTGTGGACAGATGGTGGGCGGTGCTGAAGGTCAGTCTGCTTACTTTCTATCTGTGCGTGTGTTTTTGTTTTTGTGACTTTTCCAGTAATACGTAAAGCTGGCAAGCAAGCTCGGGAGGGACAGTGACCAATATGCTTGTTGACATGATTAAAAGTGTGGGGGAAAAAATGCACCCTTAGTGCTTTTGAGCTGGTAAACATTTGAGCAATCACATAAAAAATTGAAGGTTTAAAGTGGAATGGCGTTAGCCGACATCTTATAGCTTTAAAGTGTAATAAACAATTCAGCTCATGCGGATGACAGAATTGTCAATAAATTGATGAACTGGGGAGCCACACTCAAGTACTTTGCTGTCTACAGAAGTGTTGAGCAACCCTGCAATTGTCCACACAGGAGCTCAGAACACTCCAATTAAAAAAATATATATACATATATATATATATATATATATATATATATATATATTGTATTTGCCAAGCTGTAAGCCGCATCCACTGAATTTTAGAAGAAAAAATGGTAACACTTTAGTATGGGGAACACATATTCACCATTAATTAGCTGCTTTTTAGCATGCAAATTAGTAACATATTGGCTCTTAATGAGTCATTATCAAGTAATTATTAATGCCTTATTCTGCATGGCCTTATTATATAACCAGTAAGCCATTAACTAAGAGTCTTCTCTCAATAACCTCCGAATTATTGTTTATAAGTAACCATAAAACCTGACCCTAACCCTAAATCTAACCCTTATATGTTCCCCTAGTGTCCAAATAACTCTAAATTAAGTGTGTGTTACTTTAATAAGCAACTAATTAATTGTGAATATGTTCCCCATACTACCTCCTTCCGCCTTACTGCCCCACCCGATCCCTAAGATCAGCCGATCAGCTGCTACTGACGGTCCCTGACACAAGGCTGAAGCTTAGAGGTGACAGAGCTTTCGCCGCTGCTGCTCCCAAGCTCTGAAACGACCTACCCCTGAATGTTAGACAAGCCTCCTCTCTTTCTGTTTTTAAATCTCTCTTAAAAACATACTTTTATTCCTTGGCTTTTAACACTGAGTGATATCCATCCTGCAATGGCGCCCCATTATACACCTGCTGTGAACCTGTTTTTATGTTTTGACTGACTGACTTGGTGGCATTACACCCTTGTTATTACAATATTTATTTTGACATACTACACCAGGGGTCGGCAACCCAAAATGTTGAAAGAGCCATATATGACCAAAAATACTACAAAAATAAGAATCTTTCTAGAGCCGCAAAACATTAAAAGCCTTATACAAGTGTAATAATGAAGGCAACACATGGCGTTAGCGTCGATATTAGCTATATTAGCTATCAAAGGCTGACACAAATCTTTGTTGACAGAAATGCTGTATTTTAATTTGTATTCTACACATTTTTGCAACATTGGAAATCATTAGTAAAACGGAGGCTTCTCGCAGGATGATATAACTTTTGGAAATTACTGGATCAGAATGGCCAAAGTTGTAGATGTGTGTTGTCCAAGTTAAAGGAAACAGCAGGTTGTCTCTTTCTAATGGCTTTATTACAATCTTTGCGAGCTGGGTAACGTTTGCTGTGGTCTGGAACAACATGGCACACAAACAACTACCATAAATACAGCCAATGTTACATAGAGATAATGTTTAATGAGACATGCAAATATATATTAAATACACAGAGGACATTAAGGAAATTAAATTTGTTCAAATATACCTACAAATGAGGTATTTTAAAGCAATATGCATGTTAGTATCGATTATCAAATATGCCTGATTAACAGTCCAACAAGTCAATAACATCAACAAAGCTCATTGATGTGCACATGATATGTGCATTCACGCACAGAATAAAAAGTTTGGCGGACAAAATAGGACAAAGAAAAAGTGCCATAAAACATGTCGTTCTGTGGCAGCATCAGAGAAAGTTGTAAACAAACTACAATGAGTTCAAATATTGCTGAAACTAGTAGGACAAAATTGCGCTCTCCAAATACTCTCATCAGTGAAACATGTTTATTATAACCAGAGGGATTTATAACAATTAGGAAGGTTTGTGTCATGTTTGTGCACCTACAGAAAATTGATTAAAACCAAAGATATATTTTTTTCTTCATCTTTTTCCATTTTCACACATCTCTGAACGAGGTCCTGGGAGCCACTAGTGCGGCGCTAAAAACGCGGCTCTGAAGCCACGGGCTGCTGATCCCCATTCTACAGACATGTACATTATCTTTAAAACCAGCCTGCACAGACACAGAGCCTTGGTAATATTATGAATCTATTTGTTAGTGTTTAAAGCGCAAATACGTTACGTGCCTCTGTTGCTGATATTCACCGACACTCATGGAATTATAACATGTTTAATTACCAACATGGTGATATATTACATGTGCAGTGAAGTGTGCATTATTTCCAAAATCAGTGCACGCTTTAAGCAGCCAGGAAGCCTCTGTGATGCTGCAAAACTCTTGTGGCGTTATTACGCATTTAATCATCGATTTAGTGATTACATGTGCATTGAAGTGTACATTGTCTTTAACATCAGTACACACGAACAAGGAGAATGTTACATCATGTTTTTTTAGTCGCAGGGGCGCTTTATGCACGTGCGGCTGCACCCATCACCATCTACAAAAATAGGACTCATACACGTAAGTTAAAGTCATGATCTGTTGTTAAATAAGGGCTAAAAACACAAGCTAATGTTGCACCTTTCTTATGACACGAAGCAAAAAGTCTTGGTAGTCCAAAGTTGTCCCATGATATGGCGGTTCGACAACAATCGCATACAAAACAGATGACCCTAATTAGCGCTGGCGGGAATCTCACAATATGTGTGTGAGAGAAAAAACATTTCAGTAGTGTATGTGAGAGCATTTCAGTAGTGTATGTGAGAGGTCATTCTGCAAAATGTCCCTAACGGCCTCTCATATCACAGAGCCCATTTTGATGCATCTTTTTTTTTATCAATGTTGAGTGAAAAAAAGCATACAATAAGTCCCTTATAGTGTGTTTAAAGCCAGGAAAGCAGTGTTGTCGAACTTTGGGGAAATGACAGCGCACCACCGTGAGGTCACCTAAGTAGTACAAGTTTGTGCCGTGTACACGCATACACTGAGTGGAGAGTTTTGGAACTCTACACTTTGGCCAGCCTTTGCAAAAGTCTACGTTTCTAAGGAAAAAAGTATGCATTTACGTTTGGACAAGAGGCCTAAACGCAGAGATAAGTATGTGTTTATTAAGTGTCTGTGTTCGTGTGAACCTGGCCTATGATATGACAGTTCTAGCTCGAAATATTATTAGAAGTACACAGTCACATAACCATTCAAGCTATATTGGGTTGCAAAAAAACAACAGGAAACCTTTCATATCTGGACATCAGAATCAGAAATCAGAATCAGAAATACTTTATCAATCCCAGAGGGGAAAGTAAAATGCTCAGCACAATCTCCTTTTATATAAACCCCGTTTCCATAGAAGTTGGGAAATTGTGTTAGCTGTAAATATAAACGGAATATAATGATTTACAGATCCTTTTCGACCAATATTCAATTGAATGCACTACAAAGACAAGATATTTGATGTTCAAACTCATAAACTTTTTTTTTTTGCAATTAATAATTAACTTAGAATTTCATGGCTGCAACACGTGCCAAAGTAGTTGGGAAAGAGCATGTTCACCACTGTGTTACATCACCTTTTCTTTTGACACCACTCAAACGTTTGGGAACTGAGGAAACTAATTGTTGAAGCTTTGAAGGTGTAATTGTTTCCCATTCTTGTTTTATGTAGAGCTTCAGTCGTTCAACAGTCCAGAGTCTCCGCTGTCGTATTTTACGCTTCATAATGCGCCTCACATTTTTGATGGGAGACATGTCTGGACTGCAGGCGGCCCAGGAAAGTACCCGCACTATTTTACTACGAAGCCACACTGTTGTAACACATGGCTTGGCATTGTCTTGCTGAAAAAACCAGGGGCGTCCATGATAACGTTGCTTGGATGACAACATTTGTTGCTCCAAAACCTGTATGGACCTTTCAGCATTAATGGTGCCTTCACAGATGTGTAAGTTACCCATGCCCTGGGCACTAATTCACCCCGATACCATCACAGATGCTGGCTTTTGAACTTTTCACATATAACAATCCGGATGGTTATTTTCCTTTTTGTTCCGGGGACACCACGTCCCCAGTTTACAAATATAATTTGAAATGTGGACTTGTCAGACCACAGAACACTTTTCCACTTTGCATCAGTCTATCTTAGATGAGCTCGGGCCCAGTGAAGCCGGCGGCGTTCCTAGGTGTTGATAAATGGCTTTCGATTTGTATTGTAGACTTTTAACCTGCACTTACAGATGTAGCGACCAACTGTAGTTACTGACAGTGGTTTTATGAAGTGTTCCTGAGCCCATGTGGTGATATCCTTTACAAACTGATGTCGTTTTTTTGATGCAGAACCGCCTGAGCGATCAAAGGTCCGTAATATCATTGCTTACGTGCAGTGATTTCTCCAGATTCTCTGAACATTTTGATGATTTTACAGACCGTAGATGGTAAAATCCCTAAATTCCTTGCAATAGCTCGTTGAAAAATGTTGTTCTAAAACTGTTCGACAATTTGCTTACCAGTTGGTGACCCACGCCCCATCCTTGTTTGTGAATTACTTAACATTTCATGGAAGCTGCTTTTATACCCAATCATGGCACCCACCTGTTCCCAATTAGCATGCACACCCGTTGGATGTTCCAAATAAGTGTTTGATGAGCATTCCTCAACTTAATCAGTATTTATTGCCACCTTTCCCAACTTCTTTGTCACGTGTTGCTGGCATCAAATTCTAAAGTTAATGATTATTTGCAAAAAAAAAACGTTATCTGTTTGAACATCAAATATGTTTCCTTTGTAGCATATTCAACTGAATATGGGTTGAAAATGATTTGCAAATCATTGTATTCTGTTTATATTTACATCCAACACAATTTCCCAACTCGTATGGAAACGGGGTTTGTAGATGATAAATCTTATGGATCATGCACCTGGACCTCATACTCCAGCTGTCTTCCCTAAGTCTGTGAGCATGAAACAATGAAGGCTGCTCATATGAGTGGCAAAATATCTTCTGCGACAATCGGAACAGTGTGGTTGGGATCAATTCAATGACCTAAGAGTGCAATAAACTGAGTAAAAGAAATGAAAGGTTCCACTTTTGGTCCGGACTCAAGTCCTGTTACAAACACCAAAGAAATCCAATCTGGACTTGGTCTCAACATTGAGTTGCCCTTTTTCCCGTCCTTTCAAAATACTTTATTGTCTTTGATCAAGTCTTTGATCAGATTTACCCTGGATAAGGCAGCACAGTGGCACAGGATTTAGTGCATGTGCCTCACAATTTGAAGGTCCTGAGTAGTCCTGGGTTCAATCCCGGGCTCGGGATTTTTCCGTGTGGAGTTTGCATGTTCTCCCCGTGACTGCGTGGGTTCCCTCCAGGTACTCCGGCTTCCTCCCACCCCTAAAGACATGCACCTGGGGATAGGTTGATTAGCAACACTAAATTGACCCTAGTGTGTGAATGTGAGTGTGAATGTTGTCTGTCTATCTTTGTTGACCCTGCGATAAGGTGGCGACTTGTCAGGGTGTACACCGCCTTCCACCCGAATGCAGCTGAGATAGACTCCAGCACCCCCCGCGACCCTGATTGGGACAAGCTGTAGGAAATGGATGGATGTGAGGTAACTAGGATAAATCACACCTAAACTTATTTGTGTCCACACACAAGAATGCCACCTTTTAAGACCCACTCACCCCTCCGTCCGCCGGCGCAACATGACTTAGTACGCATACACGAAAATGCACACGTCATAGTTATCTCCAGTGTTGCTTTGTGTGCAAGTTCTTAAATGTAACTTATCTGAACAATATCCAGTGTTGTGTTCTATTTCAATTATCTGGAATCCAGTGTGCTGTGGGGTCCTAATATAGTGAATCACACCTGAGCCATCATAAGTTAATCAAATCTTTATTAGACACGTAAACAAAGACATTTGACAACAATCGAACTATCTGGTCAGGACACTCCTCACTCTTTTGCCTTCACCTTCATTGTCTATTCCTTTTTGGTGACTTTATATACTCTGGACCTAGTTAAGTCGACGACATACATGGTGGAAAATAACTGTCACAGTCTGCTTTGACAGTCCAACTGCATTCCCCATTTTCCTCAACGGCCAGGTATTACAAGGCACTGGCTACCTTTTTTTATCACATCCACGGTAGCTCGCATTCTCGTTGTCTCTCCTTTGACAAATGGACCAAGTTTTTCGCTCAGTAGAATCACAGCTGACTTGGACATTCTAAAGTTCTCTTGCCGTCTGAGAAGTGTTGTATCCCAAATAGCAGCAATCGCTTTCTCTTAAGGTATTCATGTGTGATGTCCACAAGCGTCTGCACATGTAGAAGAATGAGAAACACGAGCATATCTGGATGACTCGCCTTCATATTCACAAAACCGCTTTGTTATGAATCTGCCTTTGGCGCCTTCTTTCCGACGTCATTTCCTGTGTGAGGCGCGGTCTTTCTGGCGTCGCTTCTTTTCCGAACACAGTTTGTAAACGATCAATGAGTCCATACAAAGCCGGAGATTCAAGAAATACACGGCGCACTTACCCGTGTAAAAATTTGTCCGAGGAGGGGGACCTTAAACGCTGGTTTAGTGTGGCTGAAACGGGGCTTAGACTAAATAATTATTCGTTTAAGGGGTTAAACGACTTAGTGTAGACATAGCCTTAGCCTGCTTGACCCCCCAACCCCTCCCAGATTCATATTGGCTTATCTTTCCACTTCCCACCGCGCTGTCATCAATATCCCCGTCATCGAAGGATTCCTTCCTTATTTGTCTCATTGCGAGCTTCTTGAAGATCTCCTCTAGCTGCTGATTGGTTCAATACTTTCTTTCACGTCCCTTCTTTTCTCTCCACCTGGCCCTTAAGCCATCTCTTGTTTGCATCCCTCCAATAGGATACACGCATATCGCCTCTCCCCGGCACACAAATTCAAAAACCACATCGGCGTGCTGTCAGCATGAAGGGATTATAGGCAGTCTACATCCGCTTTCTTTTTCCACCCGCTCGCGGACTTC